>NC_052310.1:62955637-63138137 GCF_016432855.1 Salvelinus namaycush
TCATTAGTTTACTCCAATTAGGGGAGGGGTGGTAGGGTTAGTCAGAAAATAATAAAGGAAAATATATTTTTTTTAAGTATATGTATATACACTACTGTTCAAAAGTTTGTGGTCACTTAGAAATGTCCTTGTTTTTGAAAGAAAAGTATATTTTTTGTCCATTAAAATAACATCAAATTGATCAGAAATACAGTGTAGACATTGTTAATGTTGTAAATGACTATTGTAGCTGGACAAGGCAGATTTTTTTATGGAATATCTACATAGGCGTACAGAGGCCCATTATCAGCAACAATCACTCCTGTGTTCCAATGGCACGTTGTGTTAGCTAATCCAAGTTTATCATTTTAAAAGGCTAATTGATCATTAGAAAAACCTTTTGCAATCATGTTAGCACAGCTGAGAATAGACTAGTTGAGTATCTGGAGCATCAGCATTTGTGGGTTCAATTAAAGGCTCAAAATGGCCAGAAACAAAGAACTTTCTTCTGAAACTCATCAGTCTATTCTAGTTCTGAGAAATGAAGGCTATTCCATGCGAGAAATTGCCAAGAAACTGAAGATCTCGTACCATGCTGGGTACAACTCCCTTCACAGAACAGCACAAACTGTCTCTAACCAGAATAGCTATCAGAATAGCTATCTCATCGCTATCTCCTCTTCTTCATCAGGTGACGGTGCACTATGAGCAGGAGAACGGGGCAGTGATCCCTATAAGGGTCCACACCGTGGTCATCTCTGTTCAACATGACGACTTCATCGGCCTGGAGGAACAGAAGAAGGTGCTCAAGGAAACGGTATGTACTCAGGACCTGCCCTCCATTAGGCAAGATTAGGCGGTCGCTTATGGCAGCACTTGAATTTGGGGCGTCATTTTGGAAATTGGCTACCGCCCTCCGGCGCCCCTGATCCCCAGCCACCAGCTAATAGTCATTGCTGCATCTCAGCCACCCACCCCATTCCCGCTTCTCCCGAAGTTCACTCTCCCTATCCTTGGTAGCTATGGTTATATGTGTGTTTTTAGGGGATTATCCAATTGTGAAACATTAATAAAAATGAATCTGCCAATTAAACTATTGTATTGTTTTTTATGTTTGTGTGTGATGAAGATGATTGGTGATTAAGGCAGTAGCCTAACCTAGCCTGTTAATGTTAGCTAGCTACTAGTGGAAATCATTTCAGCTGAAGTAAGCTATAGAGATTTGCAACCAAATTTTCTACCATGTCTAAGAGACAATAACCATCAGGAAGTGAATATATATTTTAAAAAACTGATAAGAAAAGAGGCACAATCTCTAAACCAAAGAGATGAAACCAAGAGCTGAAATTGATCAGCATGCAGCAATGTCCATCAGCCGGTGTGGAGAACGATAAGCCGCCAAGGACAGGCCGTTAATTCGCAGAGACTGACGAGCCTCCGTTCACTGGTTCTAGCAGCCAAGAGGACGAACCGGAGGAGTCCGAGCCATCTACTTCCACCGATGATGACAGCACTCTGGGTAGACAAGAACAGGTGGTCGCACCAGGCCTAGCCACATCTCCAAACAATGCCGGCAGAGACCTTACTATCTGGGACCCGGACTCAGATTAGTTGCTCCACGTCCCCGATGACAGTGGTGCTGCTGCTGCTAAATCCGACTCCCAGACAAAAAACATAAAAGATCCCGGTGAGTGGCCCAAATATATGAATGGATCTTTACGGGATATGTTAGTGCAGGCTGGGCCACATCAGAATAAGGAGGGGAATTTCCCAAGAGATTTTCGGTGGCCCAATACAATAGGAGAATGGCAAACGGGCAGAGAGTGGAGAGACCATGGCTTGTTTATTCCAAGCAAAACAATAAAGCCTTCTGTTTTTGCTGCAAACTTCTTTCACACTAGTGCAAATCTGCGCTGATCAGGGATGGAACCAGCGACTGGAAGAATCTGTGCCACCGCCTCAGCTCACAGGAGAAGTCGCATGACCGCCTAGATAGTTTCCAGAGGTGGAAGGAGCTGGAGATCAGGCTGGTGTCTAAGCAAACTATCGATGCCCAATCCCAACGGGCTATTGACGGAGAGACTCTCCATTGGCAGCAGGTGTAGCAGAGGCTCATAGCCCTGATACGCATAATGGCCACCCAGAACATTGTGCTTGGTGGGACCACTGACAGGCTGAACGAGCCAAATAATGGGAACTTTCTGAAGTTTGTGGAAATGCTGGGTGTCTTAAACACAATTCGTTAAGGCTGGGTCATTGACAGAAAGCTTGTTTTACACTGCTCCAGCGAAACGAGGCCCACCATGCATTTATGAAAGCACTTGTTTCCAAAGCTCAAACGATCTCACTCTTTTTACAGTTCTACAGGAATTTTTAATGATGGGTAATATATGTTAAATATGTGTTATTTTTATTGTAACAATTGTGGGGTCCTACCATGTGTGATAATAGGTGTCATATTATTAATCAGAAACTATGTTTGATTGCAACATTGTAACTCTCTGATGCAGGGGTTAAAGTACATTTCCTTTCTGCCCGGTAATGGACCTCCTATTTGTGCACGCGCGCACCAACTATTTTTATGGGCCTAATTATAGATTTACATATAGAATTGGAGCCTATTTCGTCCTATTCAAAAACGTGGTAGGCTTACCTGTTTGACAAACACAATTATGCTATCCATAGAAGTCGGTATAGCCAAATCCTCCAATACTGTCGCATGCACTCCTAAAATACCTCCGTGTCTGGTAAGGGCTTGGTGTGTTTGGGTGTTAGGGCTCAAATTGAGTGAGGGTATCCCATACCCTTTGTTAAAGAAAAGGGGAAAAGGATACCTACTGGTACTGCAGGTATAAATACATAAGATGTAACGGTTGTCGTCGGTGGAAGGAGAGGACCAAAGCGCAGCGTGGTTAGTGTTCATCTTATTTAATAATAATCCAAAACTGAACACTTCAAATTACAAAACAACAAAGTGAAAACCGAAACAGTTCTGTCTGGTGCAGACACACAAAGACTGAAAACAACCACCCACGAAACCCAACAGAAAACAGGCTACCTAAATATGGTTCCCAATCAGGGACAACGATTGACAGCTGCCTCTGATTGAGAACCATATCAGGCCAAACACAGAAATAGAAAATCATAGAAAAACTAACATACACAACCCACCCAACTCACGCCCTGACCATACTAAAACAAAAGACAAAACAAAGGAACTAAGGTCAGAACGTGACATAAGAAGAATCCAGATTATATAAAGCATTCTATAACAATGCTTAACTCCATGATTCCTTATGGTAGAAACAAGCTTTAAATAACCCAAAAAGACGTGACTCCAATGCATATGGGGATATATTGATTTCTCTCTGTGACATTCTGAAGTTGAGCTGCAGCCTATAATATTCAAGGAGACAAACAAATTGACTTTGATATTCTGTCCTTATTAATTGAGCTTTTCACTCTCTGAAAAGAGAATATGTCTTTTTAAACCCAGGCAGCTTTTAGGGAAGCACTTCTGTTTTTTGGTTATTTAATTTTTTAACTAGACAAGTCAGTTAAGAGCAAATTCTTATTTTCAATGACAACATAGGAACAGTGCGTTAACTGCCTTGTTCAGGGGTAGAATGACAGATTTGTACCTTGTCAGCTCGGTGGATTCAATCTTGCAACCTTACAGTTACTAGTCCAACACTCTAACCACTAGGCTACCTGCCACTAGCTACCTACCCGCCGCAATAGAGGAGTAGAGGCTAAGTTGAGCCTTACATTTTTCTGCGTTAGAGCGTCTGTCTGGGTGGAAAGGTAACTTTTGAAAGATTAAAATATTTGCAAACAGCGTTGTATACAAGACACTCTGGTTTGACATTAGAGAAATATGGTGAGAATGCCTATTTCTCTCTCCATTCTTACCTGAAACTTCTATTTTCATTATCCTCCTTTCTTTTGAGACTTTTTCAGCCCAACATTTTATTTTGATTGCAAGATGTTTTTCCCCAATCAACACACACAGAAATCTACAAAACGAATGTAATAGACATTGGTGATTTTATCAATGTAATGACATTGAACTGATTATATAGCCTAATTGTTGTTTAATTTGTAGTATAGGACTATGAATTGGGCTGTTAATGTTCCTCCAACTTTTAGCTGACAAAAAAATTGGCCCAAGGCCAAACCTATTGCCAACCCCTGCTGTACATAGTCTAGCGGGGGATGGGAGGTCAGCGGCAGGTTTTTGTCTCGCCTAGGGCGGCAGAATGTTCAGGGCCAGCCCTGTGCATGCTAGATGATACGGCTAGGAAGTTAATTGAAATTCCAATTCAAGTATTTTTTCTAAACTTGGCCAAAGTATCTGTATGTGTGGCTCTGGTGGTGGATGCAATGTAAAGCACTTTGATGCGTATTGAAAGGCTCCATAAAAATGTGCTATATTATTCCCTCCTATCAGGTGATCCAGGCAGTGGTTCCAGCTAAGTATCTGGATGATAAGACCATCTACCATCTGCAGCCCAGTGGACGCTTCGTCATCGGAGGACCCCAGGTGAATGTCATAACCTAAATGGGTGCAATCACACATGTAAATAGACACAAGTTCACTCACCTCACCTACACACACACACACAAACACACAGCTCATTCTTTAAAGACCAAAGGATATTATGCAAGATAAACCTCAAAACAAACACAATATCAACTCCTACTATCTTCTTCCTCTGCCAGGGTGATGCTGGAGTGACAGGTAGGAAGATCATCGTTGATACGTACGGAGGCTGGGGGGCCCACGGTGGTGGAGCTTTCTCTGGTAAAGACTTCTCCAAGGTGGACCGCTCGGCTGCCTATGCTGCCCGCTGGGTGGCCAAGTCCCTGGTCACGGCCAAACTGTGCAGGAGGGTGCTGGTTCAGGTGAGGTCTTATCATGGTTCTCCTGGTTTTCGTAGTTCTACTCCACAATAAAATAGCAACCAAATACATCAGTTCTCCTGACAGAGCTGACATCAGCTAATGACTTTTGACTTTATATTGTCATGATTGTCAATACCGCTGTAGGTTTTATCAGTGGTTGTCTCAAAATGTTGACATGAGCATTGAGGGCATTATGTCTGTGTGACTGTAGGTATCCTACGCCATCGGAGTGGCCCACCCTCTGTCCATCTCCGTGTTCACCTACGGCTCATCACAGAAGTCTGAGAGAGAGCTGCTGCATATCGTCAACAAGAACTTTGACCTACGACCTGGTGTCATCGTCAGGTAAACACCTCACCTCTAAAGTCACATCATCTTGTCGTCATCAAAGGAAAACTGTTGTTTGTTATACATAGATAATCTCACACAACAATAAATTAACCAGAGGTCTATATCAGGCTTAAGGTACATTTTTGTCCATATTATTATCTCAATTAAAGAACCCATCTCGAGAGCTGCAAACCCCTCTAAAGTTGTAAGTCATGCTTATCATGTCATTGAGAGATTTGTGTGGACATTTACATTACACAAGCAGTGGTAGTGTACATTTGTGTATCAAATGGTGTGTGTTACAGGTGTGTCTTTCCCACCTCTGATGTGTGTTTTATCGCTCGCTGCACAGGGAGCTGAACCTGAAGAGGCCAATCTACCAGAACACAGCGTGCTACGGCCACTTTGGCCGGAGTGAATTCACCTGGGAAGTCCCTAAAGAGCTCACCTACTAAACATCCCCTCCTGGTGGTCAAATATATAACGAGCTGATGTGGAGATAGAAAACAGGCCCCCTCTACAGGTTACAACCACAAATGGTTCTGCTTTTTCATTGGCTAGTGTTGAGGTTAAAGGGATACTTCGGGATTTTGGCAACGAGGCCCTTTATCTACTTCCGCAGAGTCAGATGAACTTGATTATGCTAGCAGATCCCCATAGACTTCCAGTCATTGCGCTAACACTAGTTAGCATTCGCTTGTGAAACTACCTCTAACTTCCTTCATACTGGACACAGTTATGTAAAAATGGTAGAGGTAGTTTCACAAGCGAATGCTAACTAGCGTTAGCGCAATGACAAAGTCTATGGGGATCTGCTAGCATAATCAAGTTCATCTGACTCTGGGGAAGTAGATGGATGGCCTCATTGCCAAAATCCCGAAGCATTCCTTTATGTTTTATGGTTTGGAGTTATGATTAGGGTAAAAGGTAAGGTTTGGGCTAGTGCTGATCAATCATTAATGTTGTTGCAGCCCATAGAGTGGGATTTGTTTGTTTATTCTTCTTGTCATCTCTCTTCTCACTCCCTCCCTCTCTCTCTCAAACAAAACCAAATCAAATCAAATGTATTTATAAAGCCCTTCTTACATCAGCTGATATCTCAAAGTGCTGTACAGAAACCCAGCCTAAAACCCCAAACAGCAAGCAATGCAGGTGTAGAAGCACGGTGGCTAGGAAAAACTCCCAAGAAAGAACTCCCAAAATGTATTTTTGATACTGTCGCAAAGCTAACTAACAAGCAGCATTCTCCAAGTGAGGATGGCTTTCACTTCAGCAGTAATAAATTCATGAACTTCTTTGAGGAAAAGATCATGATCATTAGAAAGCAAATTACGGACTCCTCTTTAAATCTGCGTATTCCTCCAAAGCTCAGCTGTCCTGAGTCTGCACAACTCTGCCAGGACCTAGGATCAAGAGAGACACTTAAGTGTTTTAGTACTATATCTCTTGACACAATGATGAAAATAATCATGGCCTCTAAACCTTCAAGCTGCATACTGGACCCTATTCCAACTAAACTACTTAAAGAGGTGCTTCATGTGCTTGGCCCTCCTATGTTGAACATAATAAACGGCTCTCTATCCACCGGATGTGTACCAAACTCACTAAAAGTGGCAGTAATAAAGCCTCTCTTGAAAAGCCAAACCTTTACCCAGAAAATATAAAAAACTATCGGCCTATATCGAATCTTCCATTCCTCTCAAAAATGTTAGAAAAAGCTGTTGCGCAGCAACTCACTTCCTTCCTGAAGACAAACAATGTATACGAAATGCTTCAGTCTGGTTTTAGACCCCATCATAGCACTGAGACTGCACTTGTGAAGGTGGTAAATGACCTTTTAATGGCATCAGACCGAGGCTCTGCATCTGTCCTCGTGCTACTAGACCTGAGTGCTGCCTTTGGTACCATCGATCACCACATTCTTTTGGAGAGATTGGAAACCCAAATTGGTCTACACGGACAAGTTCTGGCCTGGTTTAGATCTTATCTGTCGGAAAGATATCAGTTTGTCTCTGTGAATGGTTTGTCCTCTGACAAATCAACTGTAAATTTCGGTGTTCCTCAAGGTTCCGTTTTAGGACCACTATTGTTTTCACTATATATTTTACCTCTTGGGGATGTCATGTGAAAACATAATGTTAACTTTCACTGCTATGCGGATGACACACAGCTGTACATTTCAATGAAACATGGTGAAGCCCCAAAATTGCCCTCGCTAGAAGCCTGTGTTTCAGACATAAGGAAGTGGATGGCTGAAAACGTTCTACTTTTAAACTCGGACAAAACAGAGATGCTTGTTCTAGGTCCCAAGAAACAAAGAGATCTTCTGTTGAATCTGACAATTAATCTTGATGGTTGTAAAGTCGTCTCAAATAAAACTGTGAAGGACCTCGGCGTTACTCTGGACCCTGATCTCTCTTTTGACGAACATATCAAGAGTGTTTCAAGGACAGCTTTTTTCCATCTATGTAACATTGCAAAAATAAGAAACTTTCTGTCCAAAAATGATGCAGAAAAATGAATCCATGCTTTTGTTACTTCTAGGTTAGACTACTGCAATGCTCTACTTTCCGGCTACCCGGATAAAGCACTAAATAAACTTCAGTTAGTGCTAAATACGGCTGCTAGAATCCTGACTAGAACCAAAACATTTGATCATATTACTCCAGTGCTAGCCTCCCTACACTGGCTTCCTGTTAAGGCAAGGGCTGATTTCAAGGTTTTACTGTTAACCTACAAAGCGTTACATGGGCTTGCTCCTACCTATCTTTCCGAGTTGGTCCTGCCGTACATACCTACACGTACGCTACGGTCACAAGACGCAGGCCTCCTAATTGTCCCTAGAATTTCTAAGCAAACAGCTGGAGGCAGGGCTTTCTCATTTGAACATCTTGGCCATGTTCTGTTATAATCTCCACCCGGCACAGCCAGAAGAGGGATGGCCACCCCTCATAGCCTGGTTCCTCTCTAGGTTTTCTTCCTAGGTTTTGGCCTTTCTAGGGAGTTGTTCCTAGCCACCGTGCTTCTACACCTGCATTGCTTGCTGTTTGGGGTTTTAGGCTGGGTTTCTGTACAGCACTTTGAGATATCAGCTGATGTACGAAGGGCTATATAAATACATTTGATTTGATTTAGAAAGGCCAAAACCTAGGAAGAAACCTAGAGGAACCAGGCTATAAGGGGTGGCCAGTCCTCTTCTGGATGTGCCGGGTGGAGATTATAACAGAACATGGCCAAGATGTTCAAATGTTCATAAATGACCAGCATGGTCAAATAATAATAATCACAGTAGTTGTCGAGGGTGCAACAAGTCAGCACCTCAGGAGTAAATGTCAGTTGGCTTTTCATAGCCAATCATTAAGAGTATCTCTACCGCTCCTGCTGTCTCTAGAGTTGAAAACAGCAGGTCTGGGACAGGTAGCACGTCCGGTGAACAGGTCAGGGTTCCATAGCCGCAGGCAGAACAGTTGAAACTGGAGCAGCAGCACGGCCAGGTGGACTGGGGACAGCAAGGAGTCACCTTGCCAACCATATAATAATCAATAAGGTTAAATATTGAAAAAAATCTAAACTGTGAATATACTGTATAGCAATATATCCCCTCCACTCTGTCCATATCACTTCAAGATGGTGCTATAAATCCTGTATTTGTATTCATCCATAATCTAAGGGGAATATGTATCTGCAGGTTCAATCAACAACTTTCAATCAACCAAAGTATTTTTTATCTTTTATCAGTAGGGTCTTTCAATCCCATCTAATATTAGGAGGGAGATCACCCTCTAACTTGGGTTTCGACCATGGTTACAACTATTTTCTTTGCACTGTATCAAACTGGTTTATATTATATGTAGCTCTGTAAAGATCAAATCCACATGAAAGTCTTAATTTTGTAATTATCATCGATGCTGCAAGACTTTTTTTTACAGTGCATTACTACTACTACAACGACACAACAGCAGCAACAATGACAGGTGTATAGTCAAATGACACAGGTTTCTTATACCAGGGATGTGTCGGGCGGTATACTGTACCTCTTACCAGTGTGTTACAGTTGACCAAATGTGGCAGTAGAAATAGACTTGCAAAATAAGGCTTCATAACCATTTATAAGGCATCATAATGATGCTTTATAACTGTTTATACGGGCTTATAATGCTTTATGATGGATCTATTAACCCCTGCTTAGTCCTGTTTGATTATGCTATTTGTATCTTCATCTGTAAAGCTGCTGCTGGGATCTATCTCACTGTAAACAATATTAGCGGCATTGAATGAATTAACTGTTCTCATCTCAACTCTGTTTGCCGATAGTAGATAAGGTTTGATGTATTTAGTTTTTGACTTGATTGTGAGTTAATTGTTGTGATTATTTGTCTATGAATAGATTATGAATAGATTGCCAAACTGCATGTTGCCAACAGTAGGCATATTATTTTGTGGACCAATGTTTCTACATTTGTACAATTTTACATGCCTAAGATGATGCTGTCAGAATAATAACGTTGAGCTTGCCAGACAAACATGACAGAACTATTTTAAGTTGTTGACAGAATGTACCTCTTTCCTCAGAGTTTCAAACCACTTGTGTATTTTTTCTTTCATCCATTTTCCCAATTATTTCAAACCATCTCTGGGACATTCACTTATTTGAAATCAGTGATAAGCTGTTTGTCTGTCTCTCTCTCTCAGTATAAATGTATTTTGCATAGACTCCTGTCTGTTTACATGATATGTTTTACTCTAAGTTGCTGGGCCCTTTAAGGACATATTAGGGGAATAGTGTATAAAACAAAGTCTTCCAAAACGTTTCAGGATGCTGGTTTTGTCAAACAATAATTAAAGAACCTGAGAAATACCTCCACATAGTTAAAAACCATCCTGTGGTGTTTCATTCTTAGAAACATAAATTAAGTTAAACACTTTGGGGGTTCTAGTAGCAGAGTGTGGGTGTTTCTGCCCTTGTTTCTCTTCACCTGCTGAGTCATTGATCATGATGACCCAGGGCTTTAGCCTTGTGATGTGTTCAGCAAACACTGTACTGATTTAGGTATTATCTCTTCCTAACTGTGTCCCAAACCTTGTTGTCCTAAGGAAGTTTGTTCCCCCACCCTCTGTACCTAGTAAATACTTTATGCTATTGTACCCTCTGTACATAGTAGCTGGATAATTCCAGGAAATGAGTGCCTTTTGCGTTTAAGTAGGAATTGTGCACAAATATATAATTTTAAAAGCCTGTTATATATACCACATGGAAAATTCAATAAATCAGATTTTTTTATATGGATAAAAACTTGCTAAAGTGCCAAAATTCAGCATTGTGACATGTCCCTCTGTGCGTCCTCTGTGAGGAAGATTTTAACCAACTTAATGTCTCCAAGTCTTCACCATAATTGGTGAAAGGGTTTTCACCTAGTTATTTGTTTGCTATGATAGAAGGTTTTCTGAAGATTATTATTATTATTTTATGTGAATAGTGATTTATGTTAAGGTAACAAAAAAAACAGTTACGTGAACTGAACTCTCGTTTTAATGTGGTGAAACTATTCCTTTTAAAATAATTATTTCTAAAGAAACATTGAACTAATAGTCAAAGCAGTGTAAAAGCAGGTGAGCTGATTCGACTCTTTTTGGCCATGTTCTAGTGTTTTGTGGTGGAAAACTGAGCGGGTCGAGCATAACACATCAACACTGTTACCCATAGACAGACAGACAGGCAAGACATTGCATTTAATTGCCCCTCCCTGTTGCACACAACAAGCTTCCATTCCCCATGTCGCAACGGGATTTATGGCTGATTTAAGATGAAATCATCAACCCTGTTACTTTATTTGGCACTTGATTGGCACCTACTATAGTATCTTTTTTATTTAACCTCTTGAGATGGTAAAACATGTTATGTTAAGTTGAACAAGTGCTCTTCATGGAATAATGTTTCTCACCAAATTACACTACTCAAAATGCACCTAATTGGTGGAATGCTGTTCTACCCTCTGTACCTAGTCGATACTGTATGCTGTTCTTTCTCCCCCCCACCTCCTGCACCCAACTCTACACAAAGTCATAACAGTTGGCAGAGAAACCTGAAAATGTAAATAATTGTTGCCAATAAAAATATTTTAAACATAGAAAGCTGTGTATAGAGCATTTGTTTGGGTTGTTATGCATGGTGTTTTGGTTTTATCATATCCACAGAGTCCTCGGGGACTTGGTATGCAAAGTGTATATGTACAGTATCGCTATTAAAGTGAATATATTCATGTTGAACATTGATCCCCAAGAAGGACATTTGTAAGAGTTGGGGGACAAGAACACTTTTACAGATTTATTGTAGAACAATTTAAGGCAAATATACAAACAATCTTCCTTCTCTCATTATGACAAACACTTTTCCCCTTAAAACACATCTTTCTTTGGTTTCATCAAAATAAAGGCACATAC
Organism: Salvelinus namaycush; assembly: GCF_016432855.1. Lineage (NCBI taxonomy): Eukaryota > Metazoa > Chordata > Actinopteri > Salmoniformes > Salmonidae > Salvelinus > Salvelinus namaycush. Next base: position 62,967,293 of record NC_052310.1, read on the forward strand.
AGGTCATCTTTCTTTGGTTTCATCAAAATAAAGGCACATACAGGTCATCTTTTTGCCTTTCAGTAGAGTTTGGCACTCAGTTATCTGTCTGTGGGTAGGCAAGACCACAATTAAATACAAATGAGGACAACAGCTAGATAGAGGAATGTTCTCTACTCTCTGTGTGTGTGTGTGTGTGTGTGTGTGTGTGTGTGTGTGTGTGTGTGGTGTACAAATAAAGGTAACCAAACAAATAAAGGTAACCAAACTGTATCGATAATGTCTGGATGAAGCACTTACAATACTGCAACTATTTATATGGTATAATGTTGACCTAGGAAAAAGCATATGTAAAGATGTGGTTCTGCATAGAACATAGAACCAATGGAACCATAGCAAGTGACCAATCAGGTCAAATATGGACAGAGCGAATGGCACTAACATTGAAATGTAAAATCAACCCACTGGTCAAAACAAGTTCTAAAACACAATTGAATATATAAAAATATCCCAACATAAACACAATTTATTTTAAAAAGTGAAGAAAAGACAACAGTTTCGTTAAGTCACTGATTGTGGACAGCTGGTGATGCAACAGATTCCTGAGAGGTAAATGTTTGAAGGTAGATCAGTCAATAGAGACAGAACATTGACATGGGTCATATTCATTAAGGCATGCAATGGGAAACATTTGATGTTTCGTAAAGTTGACAGCAATTCAACATAGCCTAGATGTAAGTTATTACTTCTAAACAAAATTACTTTTTGGGTTTCTCATATGCTTACAATTATGTTTTGATTCTAGCTTGAACAGTCGCTAAGATTATATTTGGTTGTGATCTTCGCAAAATAACTATTTTGGATGCAGCAGTTGTTAGCTAGAATGCTAACGCTCATTGACATAGGCGGTAGCAAAAGCAAGCCAAAGAGCCATTTTACTGGTTGAAGTTGAAGTGTTTTTTAAGTATAATCCAGTTGATTTGCGATAATGACACAAACATTATATTAAGCAGGACATTCATACACGCCTTAAATCCAATTATAATCCAAAAGTAGTGTGAAATGCACTCAAAAGCAACATGTCAATAGAGGCTTTTTTTTGCTGGCGTTCTATAAGAACACCCCTGTGTTCTGCCACCAACTTGTGTGTATCTCCTTCATGAGGTAATGTTTGCAAACACAGAAAGGGGTCTATAGAACAGCATAGAGCTCTGTGCAGTAATCTGTGTCTCCACTAGGAGGGGCTAATGGACCACTTTTTCCATCTTCAAACGCCATTGTCTACGACTGGGTTTCTATTAGATTAACTTCATTGGTCAGTGACTCCATTCAGTCCAATTTGCTCAGATTCACTTTCAGATTCAGATTCACTTTTTGTGATGACTGAGGTGAATGTGAAACACTTGTGAATGGAACTATATGCTCTACATGTCTTTCTGCAATCCACAGACACTGAAGCTAATAAGGCAGCATTGAAACAGTGGAGACGTATAATTGCATTTTAAGATCTCTTAGCACAGATCTGAAAGGCAGCTGGATGGTTTGACACAGTGCAGTTAGTCGGGAGAATGGATACGGGTGGTTTATGTCTACATTCTTTGGAAGAAGACCAGCAGCAAGCAGCAGTTCCATCCTGTTCCCTTTAGGCCCCTATGCCATGATAGGCTAAAGGGACAGGGGGCAGAAAACCAAGAAGATAACCTGGGTAGCGTACTGTTATGTAGCCTAGTTTCAGCATTCAACTCTACATTGTCGCCTTGCAAAACAAAAACTGTTGTTGACTGAAACAGAAACCGATTGAACCCCAGCCTGACAAAAAGAAAAGTAGTGAAATCGGGAGCAGAGAAGTTGTTTCAGTGATAATAGATTCTCGATTCTGGTCCTCTGTTTTTCAGACTCTGAAACTTTTCTGATTCCTGTGATTTATCTTGATCAGCCCAGACAGAGCTCTGGCTGGTATTAGCTGGTTTACAGTTGGGTTCTTCCAGTCCTCTTCTCCACTCCCAACATCCATACGTTTTGGCTGAACCGTACAGTCAAACATGTAGAAAATAAAAGTGTTTGGGATATTATGTATAAAACACTATTGGAGGTTTGGCTTTTCATATACTCAATTGTCTCGAATAATCATAAGGGAAAAATATATTTTTACAGTCTGCAAAAGTCTGCATTCCAATGTACAGCTTTATAAGGCACAATGTTTAAGTAGCATCAGTAGAAAAATAAGGTAAGACTGGTATCCAGATATTCCCCGTTTTAAAACCACGGTTCATTGACCAGTATACTGTTCACCAGTGAAGCATCCATGTCATCAACACATTCATGGTAGTGAGTCCTCAGTCTTTCGCTACATGTGAAGGGGGTCATTTTAACCATTTGAAATATTCCAAATATTCCATGTGACGTATTGGGAGCTGTGCGACGAGGCCCGGCTCTCATGGTATTGTTGTTTTAAAGGATGAATGAAGGCAGGTTCATTGTCTCGTTTGGACTCTAGCACCGAGGGAAACATCAATGTCTGCTCGCTAACAGTCTCTGAAAATAAATGTGTATTTGGCCAATTCAAGAGTTTTTATTTATTGGATTAGGCTCTACATTGCACAGGCCTAGCTCTCCAACGCAGCTCTCTCTTCTCTAATGCGTTTCTCTATTTTTCTCTCAGCCTCACTCCCATGATGTCTCACTCCATCTCTCTTTCTTTCACTCTCTATATAGCCATCTGGTGGCCTGCCCTCCTCTCTTAATCTGAGTCGAGATTACAGTGATGTCATCAGATAGCAACAGGCTGAGACTCAGCGGCCCCAGGATCACTTCCTGTAATGAGTGATGAGGCTCCTTTGGCCGGAAAACAGGGAATGAAGGAAAATAAGATTATGGTTCATTAGTGATGTGCAAACACAAGCAGGGTCTTTGGAAGCTGGGACAGGGCTGGGGACATGGGAACAGTACGAACCCACATCTCTCCCCCATGGTGTCCACACCGCCGGGCCTGGTGGAAATGGTAGAATCCATTCCATCAACGCTGAGTTTATATGTGGCATTGGCATAGTCCCCTTCACACCCTGGAATGGGGGTGTTTTGGTGTATTAGCGATGGATACTCAAAAGTCCCTCCACCTACCCCAGATTGATAATGGCACAGGCCAGCTTTCTGGCCTCTCTCCCAGGGACTACAGCATTGACATGCTCTCAGGGGGGTGCGGAATGGGACCTCCTAGGGACTCTGCTTTGTGGTCTCTCCCATTTGGCCCCAGGGCTCCCCCTCTGGCGAGCACCATCACAGTATCTCCTGTGACACCGGCAAACTCGAAGGCAAAGGTTCCGTAGAAGAGCATGATGGTGACGCAGAACACCCACTCAAAGATGGCCGACGCGTGCTGCAGGACGAAGCTCTCCTGGACAAAGAACACGCCACCTAAAGGCAGGAAGGTCAAGGAGCACAACTAACAGACTGACTGATTGACATAAAGACTGACTGCCATGAGAAGAGGATGGCCAAGTCCCAAATCAACCCCTAGCCCCTATGCACTACTGGAGATATCCTCCCCATTTCCCTGCTCTCCATCCCTTCGTTCCTTCCCTTCCCCATTCCCCCTCGATTTCAACAACACCTCTCTTTCTCCATCTTCCCTTACTCCTCCCTCTCTCCTCTCTGATTGTGAAGATAGGTACAGATGTAGGATCTTAATTTGAGCCAGTCGCAACAGGAAACGTGAATTATTATATAATTAATGGACATTTTTGTAGGGGTTGATACATTTTTCATAAGTGAAAATTCTGTCTGAATCAAGTGGAAATGACAAACTTCAGAATCATTTTTAAGCCTCAAATACACTAAAAGTTAGACATTTTCTGCATTGCAGGACAGGTCTCCTGCAACAGGGTGATCAAATTAAGATCCTACATCTGTAGTAGCCTTTGCTTGTGCGAGCCGGAGCGGCTCATAAGAGTGGGAGTCTATCTCCTGTTCCTGTAGTGTGAGACAGCTTGACGTACAAGTACACCAACTGGACAGGATGCTAGTCTATGCAGTGCCTTGGTTGTGAAGACAACACAGATCTTATTGAGTACGGTTCAATATCTTTTGCAGGATACTAAGCACCAACGTGATGAAGGCCAGTAGTGTCATGCCCAGTCGTAGGTGAGCCAGGCTGTATTCTCCCTGAGTCTTGGCCAGCCTGTAGGTTAGAGCTGACTGCAGACACACAAACAGCATACTGGTGGGGAACGCTACCCCTGCACCCACATAGTGGAGGATCTTAGCATTATCCACCTGGGGAGGGAAAGAAAGATGCATTTATTAGTATAGTAGGGATTTTCATTGTCCTCAATGAGCATTGAACAAGTCACATACTGAAAACACTGAACTAGCCACATAGAAACACAATCACGTATGATGCTAGACATCTGTTGAAAAGCCCTCTCTCTGTTCTGGCCTCTAGTTTTGCTGTGTCTCAGTTTGGCCAGAAGGGGGCCGCAGTAGCCAGTCATTGAAATAGTACTGAGTCAGGTAAATAACTCATTGCCGCCCTGCGTTGTCAATGGAGCCTCCTTTTCCTTCTATCCTTTCTTTAAAGTGAAAGAGATACTGTAGAGAAAGGCTGAGAGAAAGAATGAAGGAAAGCATGAGGAGAACCAGAGAGAGAGAGAAAAAAAACAGGGCAACCAGTGGAGCACAAACAACATTGTAAACACAACAAATATAATTTATCTGTTCACTTATCTTCCCCTACTATTCATACTACAACTATCTGCACCTTGTTAAAAACACTATACATATCTGAAATGTCTTTGCATTCATGAAGGTTTCAAATGGATAATGTTTACTGTTCCTGTTTTATTGTTTATGTTGTTTTTTGTTTCTTCTGACTTGTGGCTATTGTTTATTTTGCTTGCTTTGGCAATGCAAACATAATGTTTCACACGCCAATAAAGCTCCTTTGAATTGAATTGAGAGCGAGAGTAGAGAGAATAGAGAGAGTAGAGAGAGACAGAGGTGAGAAAGCGATTGAGATGTGAAGAAAGAGGCCAGCGGTACACTATAACACCTCCTTCTCCCTCCTGATCACACGCTGAAAGCCGCAAACACACAATACACAAAGTAGCATGTGAGCATGTGACCACACACACACACTCACAGGTCTCAGTGGCACCAGACAGTCTCATGGGACCTGATAACAGAAAAGCACATTCTCTCAAAGCAGTAATGCAGGGTACTGACCAGACCAAGGGGACCAAAACTCAAAGAATGAATGACATGCATTTATGTATCAAGTCGCCTTTAGCAACTAATAGTTAGTTCTCCCAGAACTACTACATTCCATTTGGGCTCCCGAGTGGCGCAGCGGTCTAATGCACTGCATCTCAGTACAAGAGGCATCACTACAGTCCCTGGTTCGAAACCAGGCTTTATCACATCCATCCGTGATTAGGAGTCCCATAGGGCGGCGCACAATTGGCCCAGTGTCAACAGGGTAGGCCGTCATTGTAAATAAGAATTTGTTCTTAACTGACTTGCCAAGTTATATGAAAATTACTATAATATCTATTTCTAAGTTAGCCTAGCTATTATGAAGTAACACAGGGGACCGACCAGTTATCAGACCAAGGGAGTGAGCTACAACAACAACTTTTCTTCACCTCAGTATGAAATGACTGTTTTCTAGGCTCTCCCTCTGCCATTTCATTCATCTCTAAGGCTCTTCCTATAACCAGGGCTCATACACTTTTTCACAGATGGAATTTCATGACTTTTCACCAAATTTCCATGAACAACAATTGGCGGCGTCTCTATGTACGTATAAAATCGACACTGGGAGGCTGCTCTCTGATCCCATGTACCATCTCCTGTCGTTCTGCAAGGCACTTAACCCCCACAAAGTACAAAGATGTTAGACATCTGTATAAAACACGTATGGTCAACCCTCAGCCTGGAGAGCTACAGTACATGGGTACGCCGGCTTTTGATCAAGCCCTGATGAAACACATCAGAGCCAGTTTATCAAGGTCCGGTTGAGCAGCTAATATCTAAAACGTGGTTTGTTAGAGGGGGACTGGAATAAAAGCCTGCACACCCATTAGCTCTCCTTGAAGATGGTTGACCACTATTGATGTAAAACATTGCGACCTAATACATTTTATGCCTTTTGAAATAATTCGCTCATTCAATATTTCAAAGATCAAATGGCTATGGTAGTCTACAAATATTTTTATTCTGCTGAAGCAAGCCCACAAATAGTATTCAGGAAATGTACCCTTTATAGTTAAGTCATTTAAAAAAATCTTAACTACCTTTGCAGGCTGACTAGTATCTATTGAGTTGCAATGTCCATTACATTGGATGCCCAACTCAACTGAAAGTATCTACAAAACAAGTTTTGAAGCCACATAATGCAAAAGAAAGGCTACATCTAATCTTTTTTCCTAAAATGAGTGTTTGTGATTCATAAGATTCGATTAATCACGATTGAACCGAATCCCAACTAATTCAATTGTGAAGTGAATCGTTCGTTTCGTCAAAAATAATCGTTTATATAAATCATATGAATCGTTGAAAAAAGTAAATCAACTTTGTATGTCCTTATTTGTGAGTTTTGGGAGAAAGTTTTTGGGGACAGGATGAAAACATGAATACGTGCTAATAATAGCTAAACAGTTAACTAGAGGGTACAAGATATGTTTTGAATTGGCTACCTAGTTATTAGTCCGTTCTCAATCATATTTTATAGGCTAGGCCTACCTACTGCTGCAATGTCGACTGTATCTCATCTATCCTTGAGCAATTGCCCACTCGTCTCACTTGCAGGTGATGTGCACCCACGCGCTAAAGTGTCATTCCGATCATGTCTGATATGTTGATTTTTATTTGACTCATAAAATATTTTTTTTTACTTTGCCTAAATAAATGACATTAACTGAAATTATTGAATACATTTCCATGACTTTTCCAAAACTTTGGGGATTTAATAATTTTCAAAAACTTTTCCAGGGCTGGAAAACACCATTTTAAAAGTCTGTGATCATATGAACCCTGTATAACTCAAAGACAAATGGCCAGAGAAGACCGCTAAATAACTAGTGTGTTACTGTAACACATAGATAACAGTGTTACAGATAAAGACAGCATGCAGTGCACTCTCTCCTCTCCCCCAACAGCAGTGTCCATTAGTTAAATCCTATTGCTTCTGGTCCGACACCTTCCCATTTAGCTGTCACACTCCACTAGAGCTGAAGAAAGGAAAGTACATGAGAGCACACACACGCACACAAACACCAGTAGAGCTGAAGAAAGTACAGCCTTTCTGATAGTCTTTCTAATGTAAACACCATTAGCTAGCCATATGTTCTAATGCTGCCCGCCCCGTACTCACTGTTCTCTCATGTCTCCCTCTCGTTCCCTGCCTGGGAACTAGAATTAGCGAAATGTGTGTACGTATGTTAATCAGTGACAGTTGTGACATTTAAGATGAGGACAATAATTGTTTTTATGAGCATAGCATTTCTATTACAGCATATTGGATGACGGTCATTCATATTCCATTCACCCAGCTCAATGTAACAGCGATAGGTTTAGGCTACTACATGATTCTCAAATTTTCCCTTTACCCATCATGAAGATGCTACAACCTAGCCTATGAATGAACGTTTACAACGCAGGTGTACAGGTCGAGAGACATTTGAGTAATCAAGGTGAAAGACAGTGACACATTCAATACCACCTTGCACATTCTTGCCTGCATCTAGCTGATCTAGGGTGTAATCATTAGTCCAAACAGTTGCAAACGTGTTTCTATTGGACAAATTCAAGTATGTTTATCACCATTTCGTTACCTTTGCTTCACTTTCATAGCAGCCACATACAAACAGCATGATCCCTTTGTTGTATAATTACTTCTCGCATCTACGCGCTCTCCACCTCTCACTTTCCCCCTCCGTTTGTGGACTTCAGTGCACAACACATCAGCTGTCTGTGACGAGGAAATAAAAACTTTCCAAACCAAACCTTTATATCATAACCGCTAACTGCTACAAACAGCCTACATCGCTGTCACCATATTAGCTAACGTCATAGTCAACATAGCTACTAGACATAGCTACATAGCTACCCGCTACAATCATATAGTATAGTGTACAGTCAGCAGCAAGCAGTTTAGCAGTTACACCAGCGGGCCCCGGTGGCAATAAATTATTAAAACCAAAAGCTTACATTGACTTGGAAGAATTCCAGTGTTGGATAGCCATAGTCAGCTAGCTAACATAGCATCCCTCTCTGTTTGAGTAGGCTAAACTAGCTAGCTGTATTCGATAGCTAAGTGAAAGTGAAAAAATGTATACAACTAAATAGAGCTCTCTCTCTCTTTCTCCTTCTCTTGCATCTCCTTAATTTTTTAAGAAATTAATTTGTTCAAAACTGTTAAACTATTGCCTTTCTCTCTCTTTGAGTCAACTACTCACCACATTGTATGCACTGCAATGCTAGCTAGCTGTAGCTTATGCTTTCAGTACTAGATTAATTCTCTGATCCTTTGATTGGGTGGACAACATGTCAGTTCATGCTGCAAGAGTTCTGATAGGTTGGAGTATGTCCTCTGGAAGTTGTCATAATTACTGTGTAAGTCTATGGAAGGGGGTGAGAACCATGAGCCTCCTAGGTTTTGTATTAAAGTCAATGTACCCAGAGGAGGACGGAAGTTAGCTGTCCTCAGGCTACACCATGGTGCTACCCTACAGAGTACTGTTGAGGCTGCTGTAGACCTTCATTGCAAAACAGTGTTTTAATAAATTATTTGGTGACACGTGAATATATTTTGTACAGTTTTATTTAAAAAGGATAACTTTTAATGTTTGACTATTTTCATGAAATTCACAGAAGGAGGATGGTCCTTCCCTTCCTCCTCTGAGGAGCATCCTATGTATGTGTGTATGCCTGTGTGTGTGTGTGTGTGTGTGTGTGTGTGTGTGTGTGTGTGTGTGTGTGTGTGTGTGTGTGTGTGTGTGTGTGTGTGTGTGTGTCTATGCCTGTGTGTGTGTGTGTGTCTATGCCTGTGTGTGTGTGTGTGTCTATGCCTGTGTGTGTGTGTGTGTGTGTGTGTGTGTGTGTGTGTGTGTGTGTGTGTGTGTGTGTGTGTGTGTGTGTGTCTATGCCTGTGTGTGTGTGTGTCTATGCCTGTGTGTCTATGCCTGTGTGTGTGTGTGTGTGTGTGTGTGTGTGTGTGTGTGTGTGTGTGTGTGTGTGTGTGTGTGTGTGTGTGTGTGTGTGTGTGTGTGTCTATGCCTATGTGTGTGTGTGTGTGTGTGTGTGTGTGTGTGTGTGTGTGTGTGTGTGTGTGTGTGTGTGTGTGTCTATGCCTGTGTGTGTGTGTGTCTATGCCTGTGTGTGTGTGTGTCTATGCCTGTGTGTGTGTGTGTGTGTGTGTGTGTGTGTGTGTGTGTGTGTGTGTGTGTGTGTGTGTGTGTGTGTAACAGAGCAAGGACGTTTGTTGATAGACTGTAGAGACGCTCTAAATCAACAAAGAAGAGAAGGCACATCTACTCCCAGCAATGAGTCGCTGAGTGTTCCCTCAGAACATGGAAGAGGAATGGAGAGAATAGATGGAGACGGGAGGACAGGGTTCTAGTATATGCAGAGGGATAGGTATGGAGAAAAGTGAGGAAGAAAGGAGAAGGGGAAGAAGGGAGAAGAGGGGTCTGAAGTGTTTACGGAGAAGCTAAAGGTGTCTGCATGCTTCCCAGCCGAAACAGTTCGGAAGAGTTTGTGCATATATTATGACGACATTTTGAGACGTTTTTGTTTTCGGGCACACCCCAAAAAAGCCAAAGTTGATAGGCGAAGTCTACGCCACTTCATCTGTGATTGGTCAACAATAGGGCTTCTTCAATAAAGTCTTTGTCATTCAATGAGAGACAAGTCGTTTTCGTGTACATTTTTTAATTGAGAAATACTGCACACAAAATCTTAGTTAGATGTAAAATTGCGCGGCTAAGATCTCCTCGGCAAAATTTTTAACATTTATGACATTTAAACATTTCTTGAGTTATCTTAGATTAATTATGACTAATTTGAGGAAGTGTATACTGGCTAAGGCGTCTCATAATAAACAAACAGTACTATTTTTATAGATTTCAAAAGAAGGTCTCTTAAGGGAGTACGCTAGCACATTCGTTCGCCTAGGCCACGCCTTAAGGAGTAGGATCCACCTACCTAGGACCCGCCCCAGAGAGAGAGCAAGTCTGGGGGGACAGGAGACAAAGGGCCCTCTCTCCTCCCCCTCTCCTCTCCTCTCCTCCCCCTCTCGCCCTCACATCTCCTCTCGTCCCCCTCTCACCCCCCACTCCTCCCTCTCTTGCCCCCCCATCTCCTCTCACCCCCCACTCCTCTCCTCCCCCCTTCTCCTTTCCTCTCACCCCCTCTCCTATCCCCTTGCACGCCTCTCCTCCCCCCTTCTCCTTTCCTCTCACCCCCCTCTCCTCCCCTCTAGCCTCCCTCTCCTCTCCTCCCCCTCTCCTCCCCACTTGCCCCCTCTCCTCTCCTCCCCCTCCTCCCCTCTCGCCCCCCTCTCCTCCCCACTTGCCCCCTCTCCTCTCCTCCCCCCTCTCCTCCTTTCCTTTCCCTCTCCTCCCCCTTTTCCTCCCCTCTCACCCCCTCTCCCCTTGCCCCCCTCTCCCAATCATCTCCCTCCCTCATTCCCTTCTCTCCTCTCTTGCTCTCTCCCACTAAAGGACTCTGAAGTTGACCTTGGCAGGCAGCTAAAGCCAGGATGTCATCAATCTACCTGTCGGAGGCAGGGTGAAGAGTCTGTTTTGCACACTGATACACACAAACATACACAAGCATAACAACAACTCTTGGAAGTGTTTACTGGTGATATCCTGTATTTATTATGTTGCTAATGTGGCCTTACTGAATGAAACAGCTGCAGACTGTAGATAGATGGAGGAGAGATTGGGTGAGAGGGACAGGCAGTTCAGAGGGAATGGCAATGTAGAAGACGGAATAGTGGACAAAGTGGAGGATGCAGAGCGTAGAGAAAAGAGAGGGTTAATTGTGAAAGAGTGAATAATAAGTTACGAAAGAGGTAGGAATGTCATTCAGAATTAGGAGAATTGGAATGGTGGAATACGTGTAAAGAGAGGGAGGTGTAAAGGAACTAGGGATGGGGTTAGAAAACGGGAGGCCTATACTAGAGTCCTGTGTGTCTATGTGTCTGGTGTGGCTGTGTGTGTGTGTCTGGTGTGGCTGTGTGTCAGCGACAAGTGTGTGTGTCTGGTGTGGCTGTGTGTGAGCGACGAGTATGTGTGTCTGGTGTGGCTGTGTGTGAGCGACGAGTGTGTGTGTCTGGTGTGGCTATGTGTGAGCGACGAGTGTGTGTGTCTGGTGTGGCTGTGTGTGTGTGTCTGGTGTGGCTGTGTGTGTGTGTCTGGTGTGGCTGTGTGTGAGCGACGAGTGTGTGTGTCTGGTGTGGCTGTGTGTGAGCGACGAGTGTGTGTGTCTGGTGTGGCTATGTGTGAGCGATGAGTGTGTGTGTCTGGTGTGGCTATGTGTGAGCAACGAGTGTGTGTGTCTGGTGTGGCTGTGTGTGAGCGACGAGTGTGTGTGTCTGGTGTGGCTGTGTGTGTGTGTCTGGTGTGGCTGTGTGTGAGCGACGAGTGTGTGTGTCTGGTGTGGCTGTGTGTGAGCGACGAGTGTTGTGTGTCTGGTGTGGCTGTGTGTGTGTGTCTGGTGTGGCTGCGTGTGTGTGTCTGGTGTGGCTGTGTGTGAGCGACGAGTGTGTGTGTCTGGTGTGGCTGTGTGTGAGCGACGAGTGTGTGTGTCTGGTGTGGCTATGTGTGAGCGATGAGTGTGTGTGTGTGTCTGGTGTGGCTGTGTGTGAGCAACGAGTGTGTGTGTGTGTCTGGTGTGGCTGTGTGGAAACATGTGTAGACAGGTCCAGAGAACCTTCAGTTGTCTCTAGGGGAGAGAAGGAGAGAGACAATCAAACGGACTACCAGTCATGCCTTTCACACCTCTGCCTGCCTGTCTGTGCACATCCCCTCATCTTTCCCTCTTTCCCTTTCCTCTGCTCTCAGAGAATACATGTGTAGGTCTCTTCTCTCTTTCCCTCTCCTGCTTTCCTGTGGCCAGAGTCCACAGAGGGAACACTCACAGTTGTGTACTATTCACATCCTCCCCTTGTGTGTGTGTGTTTTGGTTTTACTATCCTTGTGGGGACCAGAAGTGAAACAAGGAAAATTCGGATCAAGTGGGGATATTTCACTGGTCCCCACAAGGAAAAATGCTATTTTAGGCTTAGGGGTTAGGTATAGGGTCAGAATGAGGGTTAGGGGTTCGTTTTAGGGTTAGGAGTTAGGGTTGGGTTTATGGTTAGGGGTTTGGAGTTAAGGTTAGGTTTAGGTTGAGGGTTAGGGGTTAAAGGAAATTAGGATTATGAATGGGAATGTATTGCTTGGTCCCCACAAGGATAGTAAAACAAACATTGTGTGTGTGTGTGTGTGTGTCTGAGGCCATCTATTCAGGTCCTCTCCTGTCGGTCTAAAAAGGTCTGAGTGATAGGACAGGGTAGGGTAGGGGTCTGTCTTACATAACACAACATAATATCCTAATGGTGTCATTATAGCCTAGTACTGATAGTTAATGTGTTGTTTTCGTGGTAATTGTGTTATTTCTGATGCTATCTCTCTCTGTGAGCAGTGGTGTAAAGTACTTAAGTAAAAATACTTTAAAGTACTAGTTAAGTTGCTTTTTGGGGTATCTGTACTTTAGTTAACTATGTATATTTTTGACAACATTTATTCCACTACATTCCTAAAGAAAATAATGTACCTTTTACTCCATACATTTTTCCTGACACCCAAAAGCACTCGTTACATTTTGAAGGCTTACCAGGACAGAAAAATTGTAAAATTTACACACTTAACAAGAGAACATCCCTAGTCATCCCTACTGCCTCTGATCTGGCAGACTCACTAAACACAAATGCTTCGTTTGTAAAATTGTGCCGTCTGGTTTGCTTAAAAATGTATTTGAAATTATTTATACTTTTACTTTTGATACTTAAGGATATTTTAGCAATTACATGTACTTTTTAAACGTAAGTATATTTAAAACGGAATAGATTTAGACTTTTACTCAAGTAGTATTTTACTGGGTGACTTTCACTTGTACCGGAGTCATTTTCTATTAAAGTATCTTATTTTTTATTTTTTTTGACAATTGGGTACTTTTTCAACCACTGCCTGTGAGGCTTTCATCTTAGTACTGTTTGTGCTACTGTTCCATCTGACAGAACTGCCCATTATATTTTCACTGCTTCAAAATTGTCTACTAGTGTGTAGCCTATATGAATGTTAAATATTTTACGTCTATATGTATGCAATGCATCTCAACGTGTATTTATGTCCAGCACATTTGTTAGATGAAGAAAGTTTTATAGACTTGAACTGAGTACAGAAAGTTACAGCCGGGCTCTGATTGGGTACAGATGGGGTCTGTGACACATGTGCACACAGTCTGCTCCTGGCTGTTAGACACACACACACACATACAGGGTATGAGCCGTGATGACTCACTTCCCCTCGCTTCCCGCGGAAAATTACCCCCTCGGTTTTCCACCGAATGCGCTGAGGGCAGAGAGGCCCCAGAGGGAAGGAGAAATGGAAAGATAGAGGGAGAAAGAAAAAGATGGAGTCACAGATGCAACTCCCTGTTCTTACTTTTGTTTTGGCACACAAACACACTGTCACACCCTGGCCTTTGTTATATTGATTTTCTTTATTAGTTTAGTTAGGTCAGGGTGTGACATGGGGGATGTTTGTGTGTTTTGTCGAGTTTAGGGTGTGTGTATTGTTTAGGGGGTTTTGTAGTATGTATGGGGTTGTGTTCAGTGTAGGTGTTTAGGAAAGTCTATGGTTGCCTGATTTGGTTCTCAATCAGAGACAGCTGTTTATTGTTGTCTCTGATTGGGAGCCATATTTAAGGCAGCCATAGGCTTTAGGTGTTTGTGGGTAATTGTCTATGTTGAACGTTAGTAGCTTGTGTGTGCACTTTCGTTTATAGCTTCACGGTCGTTTATTGTTTTGTTAGTTTTGTTAGAGTGTTTCGTGTTACGTCTTCGTCTAATAAAAGGAAGATGTATGTCTCTCACGCTGCGCCTTGGTCCGCTTATTATGACGATCGTGACACACACAAACACACACACACCACAAAGAGGCTAATGAGAATCAGGGGAGCAGTGAAAGTGGCAGCTTTGCTCCTCTCTTCTCCACACTAGTTTTTTTATAAAGAGTCCCTGTCTGGCATTCAGGGTAGAAACATCCTGTACACACACACACACACCACTTCCTTCTACAAACACACCACAGCACAGGGAGCCCAGAACAGCAGGAGCCCAGAACACCAGGAGCTCAGAACACCAGGAGTTCAGAACACCAGGAGCTCAGAACACCAGGAGCTCAGAACACCAGGAGCTCAGAACACCAGGAGCTCAGAACACCAGGAGCTCAGAACACCAGGAGCTCAGAACACCAGGAGCTCAGAACACCAGGAGCCCAGAACACCAGGAGCTCAGAACACCAGGAGTCCAGAACACCAGGAGATCAGAACACCAGGAGTTCAGAACACCAGGAGCTCAGAACACCAGGAGCTCAGAACACCAGGAGCCCAGAACACCAGGAGTCCAGAACACCAGGAGTCCAGAACACCAGGAGTCCAGAACACCAGGAGCCCAGAACACCAGGAGCCCAGAACACCAGGAGCTCAGAACACCAGGAGATCAGAACACCAGGAGCCCAGAACACCAGGAGCTCAGAACACCAGGAGCTCAGAACACCAGGAGCTCAGAACACCAGGAGATCAGAACATCAGGAGATCAGAACATCAGGAGATCAGAACACCAGGAGTCCAGAACACCATGAGATCAGAACACCATGAGATCAGAACACCAGGAGTCCAGAACACCAGGAGATCAGAACACCAGGAGTCCAGAACACCATGAGATCAGAACACCATGAGATCAGAACACCAGGAGTCCAGAACACCAGGAGATCAGAACACCATGAGATCAGAACACCAGGAGTCCAGAACACCAGGAGTCCAGAACATCAGGAGATCAGAACACCAGGAGTCCAGAACACCAGGAGATCAGAAAACCATGAGATCAGAACACCAGGAGTCCAGAACACCAGGAGATCAGAACACCAGGAGTCCAGAACACCAGGAGATCAGAACACCAGGAGATTAGAACATCAGGAGCCCAGAACACAAGGAGCTAGAGAACGACCAATATGTATTTTTTAAGGCCGATGCCGATATAGATTTTTAGGGGTCAAAGAGACCGATGGCCAATATTTTTGCAGATATTCAATATCATTAAATGAGAACATTTTTGTGACAAAATTTCCCAGAAACAGCCATGTATGCATTAGAACAGCATGAACAGCAGCATACATGGCTGTTTCTGGGAAATTTTGTCACAAAAATGTTCTCATTTAATGATATTGAATATCTGCAAAAATATTGGCCATCGGTCTCTTTGACCCCTAAAAATCTATATCGGCATCGGCCTTAAAAAATACATATTGGTCGTTCTCTAGCTCCTTGTGTTCTGGGCTCCTGATGTTCTAATCTCCTGGTGTTCTGATCTCCTGGTGTTCTGGACTCCTGGTGTTCTGTGTGTGTGAGAGAGAGGTTCATAACTACAACATGAAGCATTATAAAATATAATATAATATTATAAAATATAATATAAAATATAACTGTTTTTAACAATGTAACTACATAACAACATAATGGTAATACTTTTATTTGAATGGTAAATGTCTTGATAAACTGGGTAAATTAAGATGGCATAGGCCTACTCACAATACAGGTGAATGCATAATAAACAGGAGTGTGTGCACGCATTGATTATTGAGCTTGTTTTGGCTGATCAGTGGAGTCTATAGTGCTACAGATGACAGATGCCTTCCATTTGGGGCGGCAGGTAGCCTAGTGGTTAGAGCGTTGGACTAGTAACCGAAAGGTTGCAAGATCGAATCCCCGAGCCGACAAGGTAAAAATCTGTCGTTCTGCCCCTGAACAAGGCAGTTAACCCACAGTTCGTTCCCATCAATTTACCTGACTTGCCTAGTTAAATAAAGGTAAAATAAATTAGCCTCCTGATCAACAACATTTGCATATATAGTAAGCATCACTCCATCTACTCAATGCAAATGGGTCCAATGATTTGATTTGTGATCATGGATGATTATGAAAGTAGTAGTATTATTAGTATTATTTTCATACGATCAGGAAAACATTAAAACATAATAATAATATTGATGAATTGATGATGAGTTTGACATAATGTCAAAGTGGAATTGTGTTTTTAGAAATGTTTACAAATTAATAAAAAATGTAAAGCTGAAATTTCTTGAGTCAATAAGTATTCAACCCATTTGTTATGGCACACCTAAATAAGTTCAGGAGTAACAATGTGCTTAACAAGTCACATAATAAGTTGCATGGACTCACTCTGTGTGCAATTATAGTGTTTAACATAATTATTTTATGACTACCTCATCTCTGTACCACACAAAGACCAGGGAGGTTTTCCAATGCCTCACAAAGAAGGGCACCTATTGTAGATGGGTAAAAATATATAATAATAAAACATTGCAGACATTAAATATCCCTTTGAGCATGGTGAAATTATTAATTACACTTTGGATGCACCCAGTCACGACAAAGATACAGGTGTCCTTCCTAACTCAGTTGCAGGAGAGGAGGAAAACTGAACAGGGATTTCACCATGAGGCCAATGGTGACTTTAAAACAGTTACAGAGTTTATTGGGCCTTAACCTATGGATTTCACATGACTGGGAATACAGATATAGAGTATCAGGCCAATATTGGCCTTTGCCGATAATCCCTCAACATAGCAAAACTGTTGCTATGACAGCCGCCAAGGCCTAATGTACTGAACAACAATGTTTTTAAGACCCCCACCCTAATCTCTATGGCAACCCTCCTATAGTACCAAAAAGTGATGCCCCAGTACCATGCATTGTAAATACGAATTTGTTCTTTACTGACTTGCCTAGTTAAATAAAGGTTAAATGAAATTTAAAAAATACACAGAGATATGCACACATGCACGCACACACACACAGCTTAAAGTCCAGGCACTGAGCCAAGGATCTAAATATTTAAACTTGCAGAAACTCAGTCCTGAACAACCAAATACCACAGTGTGTGTGTGTGTGTGTGTGTGTGTGTGTGTGTGTGTGTGTGTGTGTGTGTGTGTGTGTGTGTGTGTGTGTGTGTGTGTGTGTGTGTGTGTGAGAGAGAAAGGTTCATAACTACAACATGAAGCAGATCTGGAATGTACCAGTCAGAGGGAGGTGAGGTAGAGAAGGGGAGGACAGGAGAGGAGAGTGAAAGATTGGGAGCAGCGGACGAGGGGGTGGAGGGGGGGGGGCACTGAACTACTGAAAATACAAGATGGTGCCAAGCAATGTTCCCTCTAATTTTTGGGGGCACTGAGTAAATATTAGGTCTTGTGAGTGGAAACTTGAACGTTGTGATAATTTTGTGCAACTTCCGGCACACGTTTACAGTGGACAATGAGGCTGTACCCTTACAGTTTTAGACAGTAGCCAATAGGCTATTGTGGCTATTTCAGCATAATGTAGCCCTACCAACAAAACCAATAGAGCAAATCCAATAAAATGTTCACGTGGAAAAAGTTTTTGATTTCTTTGATATAGCCTACAGTAGCCTATATGTGGTGTTCAATGCAGGCCTACATTGCATGAAAATGTTTTACTTGATCTGTAACACCATGGGTGAAATAGGTGACTGTAAAGTACATTGTATTGTGTTGTATGATGCAAGAAACAACTTTACAAAGTAAAATGGAAAATCGTCTGTCCTCAGTTGCAACACTCACTACTGAGTTCCAAACTGCCTCGGGAAAAAACATCAGCACAATAACTGTTTGTCGGGAGCTTCATGAAATGGGTCTCCATGGCTGAGCAGCCGCACACTAGCCTAAGATCACCATGCGCAATGCCAAGTATCGGCTGGAGTGGTGTAAAGCTCGCCGCAAATGGACTCTGGAGCAGTGGAAACGCGTTCTCTGGAGTGATGAATCACGCTTCACCATCTGGCATTCCGACGGACGAATCTGGGTTTCGTGGATGCCAGGACAACGTTTCCTGCCCCAATGCATAGTGCCAACTGTAAAGTTGGTTGGAGGAGGATTAATGGTCTGGGGCTGTTTTTCATTGTTTGGTCTAGGCCCCTTAGTTCCAGTGAAAGGAAATCTTAACTCTACAGCATACAATGACATTCTAGACAATTCTGTGCTTCCAACTTTGTGACAACAGTTTGGGGAAGGCCCTTTCCTGTTTCAGCATGACAAGGCCCCCATGCACAAAGCGAGGTTCATACAGAAATGGTTTATCAAGATTGGTGTGGAAGAACTTGACAGGCTTGCACAGAGCCCTGACCTCAACCCCATCAAACACCTTTGCAATGAATTGAAAAGCCGACTGTGAGCCAGGCATCAGGCCTAATTAATACTCGACCTCACTAATACTCGTGGCTGAATGGAACCAAATCTCCGCAGCAATGTTCCAACATCTAGTGGAAAGCCTTCCCAGAAGAGAGGAGCCTGTTATAGCAGCAAAGGGGGGACTAATTCATATTAATGCCCATGATTTTGGAATGAGATGGTCGACGAGCAGATATTTTCATACTTTTACATACTCATGTAGTGTATATAGTGCAAACAAATTGGGCGAACTCAGTGAAGTTCAATCTCTTGCGTCTCTGCACGGCCTGGCATCAGCGAGGCAGTCCTGGAGGAGGTGTGTGGATGCGCAAGCGCGCAGCTGTCACACCCTGGCCTCTGTTATATTGATTTTCTTTATTAGTTTAGTTAGGTCAGGGTGTGACATGGGATGTTTGTGTGTTTTGTCTAGTTTAGGGTGTGTGTATTGTTTAGGGGGTTGTGTATAGTATATGGGGTTGTGTTCAGTAGAGAGGTTTAGGAAAGTCTATGGTTGCCTGGTTTGGTTCTCAATCAGAGACAGCTGTTTATTGTTGTCTCTGATTGGGAGCCATATTTAAGGCAGCCATAGGCTTTAGGTGATTGTGGGTAATTGTCTATGTTCTATGTTGCATGTGTGCACTTAGTTCGTTTTAGCTTCACGTTTGTTTTTGTTCGTTTATAAGTGTTTGTTTTTTCTTCATTAAAAGAAGATGTCTTTTTTCCACGCTGCGCCTTGGTCCACTCATTCGTCTCATAACGATCGTGACAGCAGCTTAGAGGGAACATTGGTGCCAAGCCAGGTTGTTTCCACAACAGATTTCTCCTGATGCATATTGAGACCTACACAACAGATGTGAAAAACTGGACTAAACTCAACTTGAGACCACTTTTGGAGGCGTGAATCGACTGTCAAACTATTTCTATTATGGATGACCTAGCCTAGATCCTCTCATGATGTGGTGCAATGCCATTGTGTTATGTGAAACCGTTGTAAAACGTTTGTGAAATACAGTGCATTCGGAAAGTATTCAAACCCCTTGACTTTTCCACATTGTGTTCCGTTACAGCTTTATATTAAAATGGATTAAGTAAAAAGAATTCCTCATCAATCTACACACAATACCCCATAATGATAAAGTGAAAACAGGTTTTTAGAAATGTTTGCAAAAAACAAAAACAAAACAGAAATACATTACTTATTAGACCCTTTGCTATGAGACTCGAAATAGAGCTCAGGCGCATCCTGTTTCCATTGATCGTCCTTGAGATGTTTCTACAACTTGATTGGAGTCTACCTGTGGTAAATTCAATTAATTGGACATGATTTGGAAAGGCAAACACCTGTCTATATAAGGTCGCACAGTTGACAGTACATGTCAAAGCAAAAACCAAGGCATGAGGTCAAAGGAATTGTCCGTAGAGCTCCGAGACATGTTTGTGTCAAGTTACAGATACGGGGAAGGGAACCATTGAAGGTCCCCAAGAACACAGTGGCCTCTATCATTCTTAAATGGAAGAAGTTTGGAACCAACAAGACTCTTCCTAGAGCTGGCCGCCCAGCCAAACTGAGCAATCGGGGGAGAAAGGCCTTAGTCAGGGAGGTGATCAAGAACATGATGGTCACTCTGACAGAGCTCCAAAGTTCCTCTGTGGAGATGGGAGACGTTTCCAGAAGGACAACCTTCTCTGCAGCACTCCTCCAGTCAGGCCTTTATGGTAGAGTGGCCAGACGGAAGCCACTCCCCGCTTGGAGTTTGCCAAAAGGCACCTAAATACTCTCAGACCATGAGGAACAAGATTCTCTGGTCAGATGAAACTAAGATTGAACTCTTTGGCCTGAATGCCAAGCGTCACGTCTGGAGGAAACTTGGCATCATCCCTACTGTGAAGTATGGTGGGGGCAACATAATGCTTTCGAGATGTTTTTCAGCGGTATGGACTGGGAGACTAGTCAGGTTCGAGGGAAAGATGAACAGAGCAAAGTACAGAGAGATCCTTGCTAAAAACCTACTCCAGAGCGCTCAGGACCTCAGATTGCAGCGAAGGCTCACAATGACCCTAAGCACACAGCCAAGACAATGCAGGAGTGGCTTCGGGACAAGTCTCAATGTCCTTGAGTGGCCCAGCCAGAGCCCGGACTTGAACCCGATCTAACATCTCTGGAGAGACCTGAAAATAGCTGTTCAGCGACGCTCCCCCTACATCCTGACAGAGCTTGAGAGGATCTGCAGAGAAGAATGGGCGAAATTCCCAAATACAGGTGTGCCAAGCTTGTAGTGTCATACCCAAGAAGACTCGAGGCTGTAATCACTGCCAAAGGTGCTTCAAAAAAGTACTGAGTAAATGGTCTGAATAGTTAAGTAAATTTGATATAAAAAAAATCATTTTTTGCTTTGTCATTATGGGGTATTGTGTGTAGATTGATGAGGGGTAAAAACAACTTAATACATTTTAGAATAAGGCTGTAACATAACTTAATACTTTCCGAATGTACTGTAGTTGTGGAACAGTGTTGCATTGCTGAACTACCTTGTGCTATGTCAAACAACCATGTACAGTTGTGAAACAGTTGTGGAACAATGTTGCGTTACTGAACGTATGTACCTGATGTAAAACGTGTGTGAATCACGGTTGTTGAACCGTGTTCTGTTGCCTTCAGAAAGTATTCATACCCCTTAACTTATTCCACATTTTGTTGTGTTACAGCCTAAATTCAAAATGGAATAAACCATTTTTCTTTACCCATCTACACACAATACCCCATAATGACAAAGTGAAAACATGTTTTTAGAAATTTTTGCACATTTATTGTAAATGAGATACAGAAATAACTGATTTACATAAGTATTCACACCCCTGAGTCAATAAGTTACAATCACTTTTGGTAGCGATTACAGCTGTGAGTCTTTCTGGGTATGTCTCTAAGAGCTTTGCACACCTGGATTCTTCAAGCTCTTTCAAATCTTGCCATACATTTTCAATCTGGTGTAAGTCAAAGCTGTAACTAGGCCACTCAGGAACATTCCATGTCATCTTGGTAAGCAACTCCGGTGTATATTTGGCCTTGTGTTTTAGGTTTTTGTCCTGCTGAAAGGTGAATTCATCTCCCAGTGTCTGTTGGAAAGCAGACTGAACCAGGTTTTCCTCTAGGAATTTGCCTGTGCTTAACTCTATTCCGTTTCTTTTTATATAAAACAAAACTCCCTAGTCCTTGCCGATGACAAGCATACTGATAACATGATGCATCCAGGACATAAAGGTAATTACTTTGCCACATTTTTTTCAGTTTTACTTTAGAGCATTATTGCAAACAGGATTCATGTTTTTGAATATTTGTATTCTGTACAAGGCTTCCTTCTATTCACTCTGTCATTTAGGTTAGTATTGTGGACTAAATACAATGTTGTCGATCCATCCTCAGTTTTCTCCTATCACATCCATTAAACTCTAACTGTTTTAAAGTCACCATTGGCCTCATTTTGAAATCCCTGAGCGGTTTCCTTCCTCTCCGGCAACTGAGTTAGGAAGGACGCCTGTATTGACTGGGTATATTGATACACCATCCAAAGTGTAATTAATAACTTCGACATGCTCAAAGGGATATTCAATGTCATTTTTTTTTTTTTACCTAGTTACCAATAGGTGCTCTTCTTTGTGAGGCATTGGAAAACCTCCCTGGTCTTTGTGGTTGAATCTGTGTTTGAAATTCACTGCTCAACTGAGGGACCTTACAGGTAATTGTATGTGTGGGGTACAGGGATGAGGTAGTCATTCATGTTAAACACTATTATTGCACACAGAGTGAGTCAACACAATGTATTATGTGACTTGTTAAGCACATTTTCACTCCTGAACGTATTTAGGCTTGCCATAGCATAGGGGTTGACTACTTATTGACTCAAGACATTTCAGCTTTTCATTTTAAATTATATATAATTTTTTTTAAATGAAAAATATAATTCCACTTGACATGATGTGATAAATGTGTAAAAAGGCAAGGGGTGTGAATACTTTCTGAAGGAACTGTACATACCTGGAAGTTGCCGACCATGATGAGTCCTGCAGCACAGATCCAGCCAGTGGAAAGGCCTGCTGTGTTCAACACACAGTTCTGATGCTTCTCTATCACATGGGCATAACGCAGGAGGACTATCACTATTACTATGGAGAGAGAGAGAGAGAGAGAGACACAGAGAGATAAATATAATTGTATTCATTGTGCAGACAAAATAAACACACTATGGGACAGAAGGAGGGGGAGAAAAAGTTTAATTCTGACAGTAAACATGAGCCTAGGGGCAGAGTGACGTTATGAATGAACAGCAAAAGCAACAACAAAAGCAGCTAGCTAGAGTTCCCCTGCAGCGTGGCATTAAGCTGAAGTGACACAGACAGTGGTAAGAAGAAAGTAAATGGTTTCATTGTGTGTGTGTGTGTGTGTGTGTGTGTGTGTGTGTGTGTATATATATACAGTGGGGAGAACAAGTATTGGATACACTGCCGATTTTGCAGGTTTTCCTACTTACAAAGCATGTAGAGGTCTGTAATTTGTATCATAGGTACACTTCAACTGTGAGAGACGGAATCTAAAACAAAAATCCATAAAATCACATTGTATGATTTTTAAGTAATTAATTAGCATTTTATTGCATGACATAAGTATTTGATACATCAGAAAAGCAGAACTTAATATTTGGTACAGAAACCTTTGTTTGCAATTACAGAGATCATATGTTTCCTGTAGTTCTTGACCAGGTTTGCACACACTGCAGCAGGGATTTTGGCCCACTCCTCCATACAGACCTTCTCCAGATCCTTCAGGTTTCGGGGCTGTCGCTGGGCAATACGGACTTTCAGCTCCCTCCAAAGATTTTCTATTGGGTTCAGGTCTGGAGACTGGCTAGGCCACTCCAGGACCTTGAGATGCTTCTTACGGAGCCACTCCTTAGTTGCCCTGGCTGTGTGTTTCGGGTCGTTGTCATGCTGGAAGACCCAGCCACGACCCATCTTCAATGCTCTTACTGAGGGAAGGAGGTTGTTGGCCAAGATCTCGCGATACATGGCCCCATCCATCCTCCCCTCAATACGGTGCAGTCGTCCTGTCCCCTTTGCAGAAAAGCATCCCCAAAGAATGATGTTTCCACCTCCATGCTTCACGGTTGGGATGGTGTTCTTGGGGTTGTACTCATCCTTCTTCTTCCTCCAAACACGGCGAGTGGAGTTTAGACCAAAAAGCTCTATTTTTCTCTCATCAGACCACATGACCTTCTCCCATTCCTCCTCTGGATCATCCAGATGGTCATTGGCAAACTTCAGATGGGCCTGGACATGCGCTGGCTTGAACAGGGGGACCTTGCGTGCGCTACAGGATTTTAATCCATGACGGCGTAGTGTGTTACTAATGGTTTTCTTTGAGACTATGGTCCCAGCTCTCTTCAGGTCATTGACCAGGTCCTGCCGTGTAGTTCTGGGCTGATCCCTCACCTTCCTCATGATCATTGATGCCCCACGAGGTGAGATCTTGCATGGAGCCCCAGACCGAGGGTGATTGACCGTCATCTTGAACTTCTTCCATTTTCTAATAATTGCGCCAACAGTTGTTGCCTTCTCACCAAGCTGCTTGCCTATTGTCCTGTAGCCCATCCCAGCCTTGTGCAGGTCTACAATTTTACCCCTGATGTCCTTACACAGCTCTCTGGTCTTGGCCATTGTGGATAGGTTGGAGTCTGTTTGATTGAGTGTGTGGACAGGTGTCTTTTATACAGGTAACGAGTTCAAACAGGTGCAGTTAATACAGGTAATGAGTGGAGAACAGGAGGGCTTCTTAAAGAAAAACTAACAGGTCTGTGAGAGCCGGAATTCTTACTGGTTGGTAGGTTATCAAATACTTATGTCATGCAAATTAATTACTTAAAAATCATACAATGTGATTTTCTGGATTTTTGTTTTAGATTCCGTCTCTCACAGTTGAAGTGTACCTATGAGAAAAATTACAGACCTCTACATGCTTTGTAAGTAGGAAAACCTGCAAAATCGTCAGTGTATCAAAAACTTGTTCTCCCCACTGTATACAGTGGGGCAAAAAAGTATTTAGTCAGCCACCAATTGTGCAAGTTCTCCCACTTAAAAAGATGAGAGAGGCCTGTAATTTTCATCATAGGTACACTTCAACTATGACAGACAAAATGAGAAAAAAAATCCAGAAAATCACATTGTAGGATTTTTAATGAATTTATTTGCAAATTATGGTGGAAAATAAGTATTTGGTCACCTACAAACAAGCAAGATTTCTGGCTGTCACAGACCTGTACTCGTTACCTGTATTAATGGCACCTGTTTGAACTTGTTATCAGTATAAAAGACACCTGTCCACAACCTCAAACAGTCACACTCCAAACTCCACTATGGCCAAGACCAAAGAGCTGTCAAAGGACACCAGAAACAAAATTGTAGACCTGCACCAGGCTGGGAAGACTGAATCTGCAATAGGTAAGCAGCTTGGTTTGAAGAAATCAACTGTGGGAGCAATTATTAGGAAATGGAAGACATACAAGACCACTGATAATCTCCCTCGATCTGGGGCTCCACGCAAGATCTCACCCCGTGGGGTCAAAATGATCACAAGAACGGTGAGCAAAAATCCCAGAACCACACGGGGGGACCTAGTGAATGACCTGCAGAGAGCTGGGACCAAAGTAACAAAGCCTACCATCAGTAACACACTATGCCGCCAGGGACTCAAATCCTGCAGTGCCAGACGTGTCCCCCTGCTTAAGCCAGTACATGTCCAGGCCCGTCTGAAGTTTGCTAGAGAGCATTTGGATGATCCAGAAGAAGAGAATGTCATATGGTCAGATGAAACCAAAATATAACTTTTTGGTAAAAACTCAACTCGTCGTGTTTGGAGGACAAAGAATGCTGAGTTGCATCCAAAGAACACCATACCTACTGTGAAGCATGGGGGTGGAAACATCATGCTTTGGGGCTGTTTTTCTGCAAAGGGACCAGGACGACTGATCCGTGTAAAGGAAAGAATGAATGGGGCCATGTATCGTGAGATTTTGAGTGAAAACCTCCTTCCATCAGCAAGGGCATTGAAGATGAAACGTGGCTGGGTCTTTCAGCATGACAATGATCCCAAACACACCGCCCGGGCAACGAAGGAGTGGCTTCGTAAGAAGCATTTCAAGGTCCTGGAGTGGCCTAGCCAGTCTCCAGATCTCAACTCCATAGAAAATCTTTGGAGGGAGTTGAAAGTCCGTGTTGCCCAGCAACAGCCCCAAAACATCACTGCTCTAGAGGAGATCTGCATGGAGGAATGGGCCAAAATACCAGCAACAGTGTGTGAAAACCTTGTGAAGACTTATAGAAAACGTTTGACCTCTGTCATTGCCAACAAAGGGTATATAACAAAGTATTGAGATAAACTTTTGTTATTGACCAAATACTTATTTTCCACCATAATTTGCAAATAAATTTATTAAAAATCCTACAATGTGATTTTCTGGATTGTTTTTTCTCATTTTGTCTGTCATAGTTGAAGTGTGCCTATGATGAAAATTACAGGCCCCTCTCATCTTTTTAAGTGGGAGAACTTGCACAATTGGTGGCTGACTAAATACTTTTTTGCCCCACTGTATGTGTGTGTGTTTAGCGCATCCAAGTCATTTCGGAGAAGTGAGTTACAAGCATGGAAAACTCACTCCCTTGTCTCCAGGGCTAGTAGGAATAGGAAATGATCCCTCTGTCTTGGTGTTCTGGTTTAACATAGTGAATCACTTTGAGAGAAGGAGGAAGAGAGCTAATTGGCGTTTACTGGTGTCTCTTTATGTTGCATATCAGAATGGCTGGCTGTCTAGCCAACTGTCCTGGTCAATAGGGTTCGGCTGATTCTGAATAAAAACCACAGTTTCAGTATTGAAGCCTTCAATAGTAACAATATATTTAATTTGTATAGCGCTTTTCATTACAACAAGAATCTCAAAGACGCTCTTAAAACAACGAAACAAAACATTTTAGTTAGCCTATTGACAACTCTGGGTGGAAGATCTTCCACGGTCATCCACAGAGGCAGGGGTAAGTCTAACAGTCACATCCTGTGTCCGATCCTGTCTCATGCGAGACCTGAAAATAGCTGTGCAGTGACGCTCCACATCCATCCTGACACAGCTTGAGGATCTGCAGAGAAGAAACCTCAAAAATACAGGTGTGCCAAGCTTGTAGCATCATACCCAAGAAGACTCAAGGCTTTAATCGCTGCCAAAGGTGCTTCAACAAAGTAATGAGTAAAGGGTCTGAATACTTATGTAAATGTAATATTACATTTATTTTGTATATATTTATTTTTTAATCTAAAAACCTCTTTTTGCTTTGCCATTATGGGGTATTGTGTGTAGATTGATGAGGAAAATCCATTAATCCATTTAAGAATAAGGCCGTAACGTAACAAAATGTGGATAAAGTCAAGGGGTCTGAATACTTTCCGAATGCACTGTACAGTAGGCCAACTCCTATT
Organism: Salvelinus namaycush; assembly: GCF_016432855.1. NCBI lineage: Eukaryota > Metazoa > Chordata > Actinopteri > Salmoniformes > Salmonidae > Salvelinus > Salvelinus namaycush. Next base: position 62,994,317 of record NC_052310.1, read on the forward strand.
CTGTTCTTCTGAAATAGATTTTCTTCATATCATGTTTCTTTAGACCCAACTAAAATAAATCATGGATTTATTGTGATGGTGTATTGATTTATTAGACTTTTTTTTAAATGTAGCGGCTTGTATGCAGCTTGTATGAGTGGAGGCCTGGAGATGCTAAACGTGTTTATGTTAATTAACAGTCAATTACCGTGAGGCCAGCAGTCTTTTCTATGACAATAACCGCTAAGCTTAGGCCACATGCAGCTGCAGTCAACAGGGATAGTCCACCTTGAAATAAACCATTGGGGAAAGAATTTACTGAGCATCTGCCATCTTCTACAGTCTGCAAGCCACTGCCATCTCTTGTTGTTTCAAATAAAAACAGTTAGCTAGCTAGCTAAAATGTTAGTGCTTGACCCTACTGTAGGATTTTAACGATGAAACATGTTGATGTTTGATAACAAAATACATTTCCCTCTAAAATGGCTGAACCTCTCTGATACTACATTTAGTGTTGTTTTCCAATAGCAACAGAATCCTTCTGAGAATACCTGTCATCCCATAATAGATTACAATGCAGATTCAGGATGTGCACTAACTAAAGCAATTGATGTGTTAGCACCTGCAGTGACCTCCATGTTACCATGGAAGGACATAGAATCTCTGAACAAGGTTCACTAGCTGGAAGAAAAATTAGCCTGAAACGGAAAGGGTGTTATGTTTGCAATGGTGTGTCCTAATGAATACGACACTGGCCTTGCAATGGGACATGGCTATGGACATTTCCAACCGCTAATGCCAAATTAAAGTAAATGTGCCCCCACCACAGAACAGCATGTGCCTGTTCCTCACACTGGTTCTCTCTGAACTCAGGAAAGAGAGGGGGAAACTGAGTCATGGCTTTGAGCCAGACCCAGATATTTTGGGTCTGACAAAGCCTTATTTTCCACCGTAAGTCACACCACACCTCACACTTCAAATAAACACATATAGATTTGACACAAACACACACACACACACACACACACACACACCAGGGCTGCACAATTAATCAAATCCCGATCGAAATTGCGATATTGACATGTGCAATGCCCATATCGCAAGAGAATGCGATTTTCTACTTTCTTTGACGGGAGAGGTTATACAAACAAATGTCACACCTTGATCTGTTTCACCTGTCCTTGTGATTGTCTCCACCCCCTCCAGGTGTCACTTATTATCCCCAGTGTATATATCCCCATGTTTCCTGTCTCTCTATGCCAGTTCGTCTTGTTTGCCAAGTCAACCAGTGGTTTTCCTAGCTCCTATTTTTTCCCAGTCTCTTTTGGTTCTAGTCCTCCTGGTTTCGACCCTTGCCTGTCCTGACTCCGAACCCGCCTGCCTGACCACTCTGCCTGTTCTGTCTTCAAGCCTGCCTATTGACTTGTACTGTTTGGACTCTGACCCGGCTTATGAACTCTCGCCTGTCCCCAACCTCCCTTTTGCCTACCCCTTGGATTAATAAATGTCGGAACTCAACCATCTGCTTCCTGTGTCTGCATTTGTGTCTCGCCTTGTGTCTTGCCTTGTGTTCTTATAAACAAGCCTGGTGCCCAAATTGATGAAGTATGTTGCGCAGCTGCGAGTTGAGTGGAGACGAATGGATTCAGTTCAGGCTAGCTAGTTTATGCTTGTGGCTGGAAACTTTAGCGAGAATTTGAATCTTGCCTGTCGGGGTTGGGACTTGGGAGATGGTTAAAAATCATTCCGTTTTTGTCAGAGTAATTGTTTTTTTTTTACAAAAATGTAGACGTTAATGCCGTAGGCCTAGTTGTACATTTTCAGTGAAAATCACTAGTTACAATAAATCTGCTTTAGCTGTCACCCTTGCCTGATATTGGCTACACTAGCTTTGCCTGGCTACCCAAACTCCTTGCTCTGGCGAAATGCTACACCACGCCCACGGACGTTAGTTTGATCTCCGCAATATGTCTGGATCCGAGTACATCACAGACAATTTCTTGAATGGAAATACATTCTAGACCATCTGATTGGTCCCAGAAACCGATGGGTTGTGCCAGAGCCAGAACACACGTGGGTAAAGCAGCATTTTAGAAATTCATTATTGGCTTTGATACTCTGATTGGTTAGAGATGGATGATCCATTCACTGATTACTTTATTTCAGGCAACACACCTCATTTTGACATCACCACAAACTTTAATGATGGCAGTCTCAGACTAAAGTATGTAGTGCAGCGGAAGGCAAACACTAGCTAGCTACTTTCCTCTCCTTACGGGACAGCAGTACTCCTCAAGCAGAAGCGCAGAATTCTGAGCCCATGTTGTGTTGCCGGCTTGCAGTGCAAACTCTCCCCACTGAGCAGTAGATGTATCATAGTGACATCTAAATGGTTACTACTTTGATTATTATTATTATTTATTTTAAGGGTGGTTGCTACTAAAGTTATTACTCGTGTAGGCTGCTATCCTACTCAAAATAAAATCAAGTGGAATGGAACAAATTGGCTACGTTAGCTACCACTGGTGACGTGATAAAGCTGCCCAGTGGGAAGCAACTCACGTTGGCAAGCACCTCGATACAACACGGTTGCAATGGTCATTCATTGTCATAACGTTAGCTATTTGGCATGTCACGGTTACTTCCAGATGATGGCCAATACTACAAGTCATTTCTACCTCACCTATCGAAATAAACATTACTTTATATTACAAGTTTTAACTAGTGCCATGCTGCTGTTGTCAGCATAAACTAGCTAGCTGGGAAAGGCTCATCATGACAACCGACTAAACTCACTGAACCGAATCCATTCATCTTCAATTTGGGCACCAGGCATGTACAGTGGGGAGAACAAGTATTTGATACACTGACGATTTTGCAGGTTTTCCTACTTACAAAGCATGTAGAGGTCTGTAATTTTTCTCATAGGTACACTTCAACTGTGAGAGACGGAATCTAAAACAAAAATCCAGAAAATCACATTGTATGATTTTTAAGTAATTAATTTGCATTTTATTGCATGTCATAAGTATTTGATCTCCTACCAACCAGTAAGAGTTCCGGCTCTCACAGACCTGTTAGTTTTTCTTTAAGAAGCCCTCCTGTTCTCCACTCATTACCTGTATTAACTGCACCTGTTTGAACTCGTTACCTGTATAAAAGACACCTGTCCACACACTCAATCAAACAGACTCCAACCTCTCCACAATGGCCAAGACCAGAGAGCTGTGTAAGGACATCAGGGATAAAATTGTAGACCTGCACAAGGCTGGGATGGGCTACAGGACAATAGGCAAGCAGCTTGGTGAGAAGGCAACAACTGTTGGCGCAATTATTAGAAAATGGAAGAAGTTCAAGATGACGGTCAATCACCCTCGGTCTGGGGCTCCATGCAAGATCTCACCTCGTGGGGCATCAATGATCATGAGGAAGGTGAGGGATCAGCCCAGAACTACACGGCAGGACCTGGTCAATGACCTGAAGAGAGCTGGGACCACAGTCTCAAAGAAAACCCTTAGTAACACACTACGCCGTCATGGATTAAAATCCTGCAGCGCATGCAAGGTCCCCCTGCTCAAGCCAGCGCATGTCCAGGCCCGTCTGAAGTTTGCCAATGACCATCTGGATGATCCAGAGGAGGAATGGGAGAAGGTCATGTGGTCTGATGAGAGAAAAATAGAGCTTTTTGGTCTAAACTCCACTCGCTGTGTTTGGAGGAAGAAGAAGGATGAGTACAACCCCAAGAACACCATCCCAACCGTGAAGCATGGAGGTGGAAACATCATTCTTTGGGGATGCTTTTCTGCAAAGGGGACAGGACGACTGCACCGTATTGAGGGGAGGATGGATGGGGCCATGTATCGCGAGATCTTGGCCAACAACCTCCTTCCCTCAGTAAGAGCATTGAAGATGGGTCCTGGCTGGGTCTTCCAGCATGACAACGACCCGAAACACACAGCCAGGGCAACTAAGGAGTGGCTCCGTAAGAAGCATCTCAAGGTCCTGGAGTGGCCTAGCCAGTCTCCAGACCTGAACCCAATAGAAAATCTTTGGAGGGAGCTGAAAGTCCGTATTGCCCAGCGACAGCCCCGAAACCTGAAGGATCTGGAGAAGGTCTGTATGGAGGAGTGGGCCAAAATCCCTGCTGCAGTGTGTGCAAACCTGGTCAAGAACTACAGGAAACGTATGATCTCTGTAATTGCAAACAAAGGTTTCTGTACCAAATATTAAGTTCTGCTTTTCTGATGTATCAAATACTTATGTCATGCAATAAAATGCTAATTAATTACTTAAAAATCATACAATGTGATTTTATGGATTTTTGTTTTAGGTTCCGTCTCTCACAGTTGAAGTGTACCTATGATAAAGATTACAGACCTCTACATGCTTTGTAAGTAGGAAAACCTGCAAAATCGGGCAGTGTATCAAATACTTGTTCTCCCTACTGTACATACAGCCTCTCCCTTCTTTGACACTCCATTAATACAACAAAAACTAGACCACGTTACCTCCTCCAATGAGATGCGCTAGACTCCGTTCATTCACTCACTACATGCACAGAGGATGCTGACCAATCACAAGCAGGCTCACTCACTCTCTGCATCCATTGCACATGCTGACCAATCACAAGCATCCCCGCTTAAAGTGCACAGTTAGATGCTGGTGAGGAGAAAGGGCTTCACCTCACCGTAGTACATTTCATGTCTAAAAGTATGTGGACACCCCTTCAAATTTGTGGATTTGGCTATTTCAGCCAAACCCATTGCTGACAGGTGTATAAAATCGAGCACACAGCAATTGCAATCTCCATAGACAAACATTGGCAGTAGAATGGCCCGTCCTGAAGAGCTCAGTGACTTTCAACATGGCACCGTCATAGGATGCCACGTTTCCAACAAGTCAGTTCATCTAGTTTCTGCCCTGCTAGAACCTGCCCGGTCAACTGTAAGTGCTGTTATTGTGAAGTGGAAACACCTAGGAGCAACAACGTCTCAGTCGCGAAGTGGTAGGCCACACAAGCTCTGTCCTCGTAAAAATCATCTGTCCTCGGTTGCAAAACTCACTACGAGTTCCAAGCTGCCTTTGTAAGCAACATCAGCACAATAACTGTTCGTCGGGAGCTTCATGAAATGGGTTTCCATGGCCGAGCAGCCGCACACAAGCCTAAGAACACCATGCGCAATGCCGGGCGTCGGCTGGAGTGGTGTAAAGCTCGCCGCCATTGGACTCTGGAGCAGTGGAAACGCATTCTCTGGAGTGATGAATTACGCTTCTCCATCTGGCAGTCCGACGGATGTATCTGGGTTTGGCGATGCCAGGAGAACGCTACTTGCCCTAATGCATAGTGCCAACTGTAAAGTTTGGTGGAGGAGGAATAATGATCTGGGGCTGTTTTTCATGGTTCGGGCTAGGCCCCTTAGTTCCAGTGAAGGGAAATCTTAATGCTACAGCATAGAATGACATTCTAAACGATTCTGTGCGTCCAACTGTGTGGCAACAGTTTAGGTGCCACAAAAGATCTGAACTCATCACAAGTGGCCACAGTGACATTTTGCCATAGGGTGGAGAGAAATGTTTACAGTTTTTAGTGAGAGTGATTAACTAAATCAATGCAAGAAGTTGGTGGGAGCCATCTCTTCCAGCTGGGGAATAAAAGAGGGCACTGGGTGAAGCACAAAATCATGCACAGAACGAGCAGTATGGATGGTGGCATTGTCATGTCAGGATGAGCCTGCAGGAAGGGTACCACATGAGGGAGGAGGATGTTTTCCCTGTAACGTACAGCGTTGAGATTGCCTGCAATGACAACAAGCTCAGTCCGATGATGCTGCGCCACACTACACCCCAGACCATGACGGACCGTCCACCTCCAAATCGATCCCGCTCCAGAGTACAGGACTCGGTGTAACGCTCATTCGTTCAACGATAAACGCGAATCCGACCATCACCCCTGGTGAGACAAACCCGTGACTCGTCAGTGAAGAGCACTTTTTGCCAGTCCTGTCTGGTCCAGCGACGGTGGGTTTGTGCCCATAGGCGACGTTGTTGCCTGTGATGTCTGGTGAGGACCTGCCTTACAACAGGCCTACAAGCCTTCAGTCCAGCCTCTCTCAGCCTATTGCGGACAGTCTGAGCACTGACGGAGGGATTGTGCATTCCTGGTGTAACTTGGACAGTTGTTGTTGCCATCCTGTACCTGTTCCGCTGGTATGATGTTCAGATGTACCGATCCTGTGCAGGTGTTGTTACACGTGGTCTGCGACTGCGAGGACAATCAGCTGTCCGTCCTGTCTCCCTGTAGCGCTGTCTTAGGCGTCTCACAGTACGGACATTGCAATTTATTGCCCTGGCCACATCTGCAGTCCTCATGCCTCCTTGCAGCATGCCTAGGGCACGTTCACGCAGATGAGCAGGGACCCTGGGCATCTTTCTTTTGGTGTTTTTCAGAGTCAGTAGAAAGGCCTCTTTAGTGTCCTAAGTTTTCATAACTGTGACCTTAATTGCCTACCGTCTGTAAGCTGTTAGTGTCTTAACGACCGTTCCACAGGTGTTCATCAATTGAACACTCCTACCGAAGGTGGCTCCCCTTCCTGTTCGGGTGGTGCTCGGCGGTCGTCGTCACCGGCCTACTAGCTGCCACCGATCCCTTTTTCCCTTTTCTGTTGGTTTGGTCTGATTTGTTTCACCTGTTTCTCGTTTAGACGTTTAGTTTGGCTATTTAAGTCGGTAGGCCCGCCTGCTCTTCGTGCGGGCTTGTTTATTCCCACTTTGTATGTGGGGTAGTGCAATCTGGGTTTGTTTCTTGTTTTGGGCATTTTGTTTTATGACGCTCAGTTTCGTTGTATGTACTATTTTGCCCGGTGCTGATTAAAGCGCTATTCAGAACTTTCTGCCTCCTGCACCTGACACCTGCATCCGAGTTTAGTAATGCTGCTTACTCAAAGGTTAAAATCTCATCTTTCTGGTAAATTGCAAAGGTATAGTCACTTTCGAAGTACACAGTACAAATATGATACAAATATTTAAACTATATGATGCATTACCTATTCAACAAAACTGTATGAATAAGGCTTGAAATGACTTATATACTTTCTAAATATAGCATAATCAACTTATAAAATGACTAACTATAAGATTTCACCCTCATAACTGTAAAATACATATTTGTATGTTTAGTGTTAGAAAAAATGTGCACAGGGCTTCCTGAACTCGTTAGGAACTTGCCTCTATCATTTCATATGAATCTTGTCCGTCTATGACAAACAGAAAGTTTTTTGTTTAAAATCTATGAATTATATTAGATTAATGGCTAGAAATCGATCTTTGACTGTGCTACCGTGATGAAACCACTCTCTTCTGCAGCACTACGATGTCAGCGGCTGTGATTTATAATTTGAATGTTATTTATTTTACATAATTTGCACAACATTTCACAACTTTGTTACAGCTGTATTTTCCAGCCCCAGTTTAAACATATCAAATCAAACTTTATTTGTCACATGCGCCGAATACAACAAGTTTAGACTTTACCATGAAATGCTTACTAACAAGCCCTTAACCAACAGTGCAGTTCAAGAAGAGTTAACCCTAAATGAAGCAAATGTAAGTTTGGTTATTACTTTGTGTCAAAATAACTGAAATGATGTCACTATGTCTTTAGGGGCAGTCAATAAAAAAATTAAACAGCCAAACAGTAGACATTATTTTTATGTTAAAAAGTTCAATAAAACAATGTTGGAAAATATTTGTTTCATTTGGTTTTGTATTCAGTTAGCACAGTATGAATTAATTCCTATGATCTCATTGTAGAATTGAAAAAAAATGAATATTTAAAGATATTTTCTATAAATCGTGCAGCCCTAACACACACACACACACACACACACAGAAATATATCTAAATCAGTCACAACACACCTCAGTTAAATAGGTCAGGAAATTCTCTGGGTTGTCAAATGCATATACAAACACGTGTTATTTGGCTTGACCGCATGCTGTGTATTTATGAGTAGTAACTGGCAGGAAACAATGCATTTACACCCAAACACTGCCAGTGTGTTTACTGCCCTGTTAAAACTGGTGATATTACTGGAGTGTAGTAGCCTGCAGACAGGCGGTTGACATTTTGGGATAGGGTAGAGAATGTCATACCAGGGGTATCTAAGTAGTTGTAGCTCAATAGGATTAAGAAGGCAAGAAGAAACCTGCTCTGCAGTACCATATCCTAACTTGAGACTGACTTCAAGATGGAATCCGCACCACTGTCTGCACCAGCACCTTTGTTTGTGGTCGAAACTGAGCTGAGGTGCATTGAGCAGTGTAGTAAAAAATCAAAACAGCTCATATTCTGCTGTTCTATCGCGTGTACAATGATTTCAAAGCGGGAAAGAACCCGTGTTTGTTGTTTGCAGTAGGGTCGTTCCACCAATTCGGTGCCTTTCGAGAGGTGTAACTTGGCCCCAAAAAACGTTAATGTCACGTCTACTCCCGCTCCGGCGGTCTACTAACCACCGGTCCTGGCAACCCATCGTTATGCACACCTGCACAACCATCATTATGCACACCTGCGTCTCATCATCAGTCACACCTGGACTTCATTACTCTCTTGATTACTTACTCTTTTGTTATCAGTCATCAGGTAGTATTGTTTATGTTTCCATGTCAGACATTTCTCTTGGTTTGTACCGTTCCATGTTCATTATTATAAAACTCACTAACTGCACCTGCTTCCTGACTCCCTGCGTCTACGTTACAGTTTCATTTCATAACAATTGAACATTCTGTCAAAAAGAGCACATTTTCGAATTCATAAAAAACAAGTTCTCATCATAAAAAAGACTAGCCTATAGTAGTGCCAAATAAGGTAACAGGGTTGATGACTTCATCTTAAAACCGCCATACATGAAAGCTTGTTGTTTGCAACAGTGAATGGCAGTTGAAAGCAAGCGGCACAAAAAAATTGTCATTGTTAAAACATTTCTAGCCTGTCTATCTATGGGTAACAGTGTTAACCTCGACCCACTCAGTTTTCCACCACAAAACACCAGAAAATGGCCAAAAGAGTAGGACCAGCTCACATGCTTTTACACTGCGTTGACTATTAGATGTTCAATGTTTCTTTAGAATATTTTTTTTTTAAAGGAATAGTTTCACCACATTAAAACAAGAGTTCAGTTCACGTAACAGGCTTGACTTTAAAATGAGGGACAGACGTAAGTGAATCGCTAATCTCAGGAAATAAATAATCATCTTCAGAAATGACTGTCAAAGCAACAACATAACTAGGACTTTACAACGATGGTGAAACTAGGAGAAATGTTGGGGTTAAGTAGGTTAACATCTTCATAGATGTCACAGAGGTTGCACAGAGGGACATGTCAAAATGCAGAAGTCTTTATTCATATAAAAAAATCTGATTTATTGAATTCTCCATGTGGTCTATATTAAAAGGCACTGCATTTAATATAACAGGCTTTTGAAATACAATATTGTTGAAAAATTTCAACTTAAAATATCAAAGGGACACAAAAGTAACTCTTTTCGTTGTTGTTGTAATATCCCAAATGGATTACTAGTTGTCTAGTCTGTGTTTCATAAATGTGCAAAGAGTATAAAAATTGGCATTTATATCAGGAATGGGCAACTTGTTCTCATTCTGAGAAATATGTTCTTAACCAGGTAGGCTACTTGATTTCAATATCTTAAAGTGAACAGGCTATGTTGTTCAAACAGTTGGAGATAGACAGGAGGGTAAATTCATAACAGTTGAACTGTTCTACCTTGTTAGCAACCAAATACTTCCTAGTTGGCTAGAATTTAAATACAAAGATTAGCTGGCTACTCACTAGCATGTGGGCTTGTGCTTGAGAGATTGTTTATGAGACTAGTGTTCATTTTCTACAACGCCTGCTATAAGAAGTTGTTAATTATTAGTGAATGTGCATTGTGCATGGTTCTGGTACAATTTGTAACAAAAATATAATTTTCAGACTTGAAAGCCAGACCAGTGATTTTTGCAAAATAGCAGGTTAAACTATTTTGACAAAAGAATTAAATTATTACTTTGTCTTATTGTTGTGGAAGGCTTATATTTAGCCTAGGTATAATTTCACATGCAGTGTATTGACCTTAAATTGTGCAACAAAGCTTATTTAGAGAAATCTAGATATATATCGTGAATAGCCCAAAAGTTTGAAAAACATTGAGATATGATTTTTAGGCCATATCGACCAGTCCTAGTTTGAGTTAGTTTGGGCAAAACACTAATTTGACCCTCTATGGAAAGGCGAGTCTCCCACGAACACGTAAATGTTGATGTTTTGCTCTAGGATGCCCACTAGCCTCACAAGACTCGTCTGAAGGTAGCCCGGTATCAGTAAAAAAAAAAAGGAAGTATACAGTGCATTCAGGAAAGTATTCATACCCCTTGACTTTTTCCAAATTTTGTTACGTTACTGCCTTATTCTAAAAATGATTAAATTAATGTTTTCCCTCATCAACCTATACACAAATCAAATCGAATTTGTCACATGCGCCGAATACAACAGTGAAATGCTTACTTACAAGCCATTAACCAACAATGCAGTTTTAAGAAAATACTTTTTTTTTTAAGTAAGAGATAAGAAAAACAAATAATTAAAGAGCAGCAGTAAATAACAAGAGCGGTGCTATATGCAAGGGTACCGGTTCAGGGTCAATGTGTCAATGTGCAGGGGCACTGGTGTCGAGGTAGTTGAGGTAATTATGTACATGCAGGTAGGGTTATTAAAGTGGCTATGCATAGATGATAAGAGAGTAGCAGCAGCGTTGGGGGGGGTGCAAATAGTCTGGATAGCCATTTGATTCGATGTTCAGGAGTATTATGGCTTAGGGGTAGAAGCTGTTTAGAAGCCTCTTGGACCTAGACTTGGCGCTCCAGTAACGCTTGCCGTACAGTAGCAGAGAGAACCGTCTATGACTAGGGTGGCTAAAGTCTTTGACAATTTTTGGGGCCTTCCTCTGACACCGCCTGGTATAGAGGTCCTGGATTGCAGGAAGCTTGGCCCCGGTGATGTACTGGGCCGTACGCACTACCCTCTGTCGTGCCTTGCGGTCGGAGGCCGAGCAGTTGCCATACCAGGCAGTGATGCAACCGTCAGGATGCTCTCGATGGTGCAGCTGTAAAACCTTTTGAGGATTTGAGGACCCATGCCAAATCTTTTCAGTCTCCTGAGGGGGAAAAGATTTTGTCATGCCCTCTTCACAACTGTCTCGAAGCTCTCAACCTGCTCCACTACAGCCCCTTCAATTAGAATGGGGGCGTGCTCAGTCCTCCTTTTCCTGTAGTCCACAATCATCTCCTTTGTCTTGATCACGTTGAGGGGGAGGTTGTACCACACAGTCAGGTCTCTGACCTCCTCCATATAAGCTGTCTCATCGTCGGTGATCAGGCCTATCACTGTTGTATCATCAGCAGACTTAATGATGGTGTTGGAGTTGTGCCGGGCCGGGCCGTGCAGTCATGAGTGAACAGGGAGTACAGAAGGCGACTGAGCACGCACCCCTGAGGGGCCCACGTGTTGAGGATCAGCTTGGCGGATGTGTTGTTACCAACCCTTACCACCAGGGGACAGCCTGTCAAGAAGTCTAGGATCCAGTTGCAGAGGGAGTCTCAACGTCAACAGTGAAGAGGCGACTCCGGGATGCTGGCCTTCTAGGCAGAGTTGCAAAGAAAAAGCCATATCTCAGACTGGCCAATCAAAATAAAAGATTAAGATGGGCAAAATAACAGACACTGGACAGAGGAACTCTGCCTAGAAGGCCAGCTTCCCGGAGTCGCCTCTTCACTGTTGACGTTGAGACTGGTGTTTTGCGGGTACTATTTAATGAAGCTGCCAGTTGAGGACTTGTGAGGTGTCTGTTTCTCAAACTAGACACTCTAATGTACTTGTCCTCTTGCTCAGTTGTGCACTGGGGCCTCCCACTCCTCTTTCTATTCTGGTGAGATACAGTTTGCATTGTTCTGTGAAGGAGTAGTTCACAGTGTTGTACCAGATCTTCAGTTTCTTGGAAATTTCTCGCATTGAACAGCCTTCATTTCTCAGAACAAGAATAACGTTTCAGAAGAAAGTTCTTAGTTTCTGGCCAATTTGAGCCTGTAACCGAACCCACAAATGCTGATGCTCCAGATACTCAACTAGTCTAAAGAAGACCAGTTGTATTACTTCTTTAATCAGGACAACAGTTTTCAGCTGTGCTAACATAATTGCAAAATGGTTTTCTAATGATCAATTAGCCTTTTAAAATGATAAACTTGGATTAGCTAACACAACGTGCCATTGGAACACAGGAGTGATGGTTGCTGATAATGGGCTTCTGTACGCCTATGTAGATATTCCATAATAAAATCTGCCGTTTCCAGCTACAATAGTCATTTAGGAGTGGCATTTGAATGTTTTTCCATTTTTTTATCAACATGTGACTTGTTTCAGGAAACTAGGTGTACTGTCCGTCGCGGGTCACTACTTCGCAGGAGAGCCATGAACTTAATCTTCTTCTTTTTTTTAAATCAAAATAAGTTTTTGGGCAGAAATGCCTTCTGGAACGTGTGAACTTTCATGTGCCTTAATAACAAACTTGTATGCCATCTGTAAATATGAATAAAATTGTTAAATTACAAGTCTAGTTGATTTAGCCACAGAAAAAGACGCTAGCCATTCCCGCTAGCCATAATTGGCTGAGATAATGAGTGGGCTGGACATGCCGAGAGATTCATTCGGATTGGTCTGCCATATATAGCACGCTTCTGTCTATTTGAGCTGGTCATTAATCCAGTCTAACGAGGCTTTAAAAATATATATATTGCATTGTAGATCTGCATAAGTGTTGCTCTCCACTTTCTGGAGGACCGAGTTTTGAAATCAGGGGAATTCAAGTATGATAGCCAAGGAGATGGAGAAACCATGGCATCCAAGACAGAGGGAGAAGCGTTCATCCATGTATACAGGTAAGAGTAGCAAAATTTTCAGATATTATACATTTCAAATTTTGTCTGAAAGTCATTTTCATTGCAAGTTAAAGCTTACTGTTAGCTGGCTGGCTCACTAGATAACGTTACTTGTATGATCTGTGTCGTAATATTATTCATATCTAAAAAAACATTTGCATTGGTAATTATAGCCTAATGTTAACTAGCTAGCTAACATTGAACCTAGTTGGTTAGCTTTAGCTACCTGCAGATTCATGCATGGTGCATGATATCATACATTGGGATTAAGATTCATTATTTAGCTAGCTTACTAGCTAAACAATGAAGCTAAACATGTCTAAACAAAAGACTCCACTATGCAAGTAACCATTTCACTGTACTGTTTACACCTTTTGCATGTTGTGCATGTGACAAATAAACTTTGATTCAATTTGATATGGTGTATGTTTACCAAAGACGGTAATGTGAAGAACAACATGACCTGCACCAAAGTCAGATTAAGGATATAGGCCAAGGACTAGACACAGTGTATTTTTACTACTACATTTTGCTACTACTTTCACCACTTTTAGTCTTGAAATCTTAGGTTGTTTACTACATTAATGTATTCACTCTGTTTAGCACATACCCTCACATGTGAATCCTTAAAGAGATGAATGGGGCTAACATGCTGACCAGACCGGACACGTCGCGTGCGCGAGCATTGCAAAATAAATTTAGAAATCCATGTTATTCAATTATTGCACCCACACTGCTCGCGCGCGCTAACCAGCGTCTGCGTTACCAAGGGCTAAAATAGAAGTAATTCCTATTTCTGACACAGATCGCGCTGCAAGTCCTGCCTCTCCCATCTCCTCATTGGTTTATAGAAGCAGGTACCCACGTGCCATCTCCTCAATGGTTATACCCACGTGGGTGATTGAAAGAAACTGTTTTGCCGGTTGTCGTGGTAATACTATGAAAGTGTAGATGAGATCACCATATAAATTCAAAGATGAAAAAGCCTGGAAAGAGGAGATGTGGACTAGAAACGATTCGGTTGACCGTTTTATGTGTGGATTAATTGTTGGAGTAGAGGACCTTGTGCATTTCAGGTAAAATCACAACTCAATGTTTATATCCCAGGACAAATTAGCTAGCAACAGCAAGCTAGCTAAATGGGACAAATTAGCTAGCAAGTGCAAGCTAACTAGCTAAATTGCCATACATGTTTAATGCTTTTCGACCTGTCCCCAAATTAATGTCATTGGTTCAGAGTTTGTTTTGATATTTTAACCTGCGTGTCGTGATCGCGTTTGGTGTAGGGGGACAAAATACATTTATGCACAATAGTGCACGCGCACAGCCGGTTTATGTTCCGTGTAAGGCTTAAGAGGGTGTGAACGATGCTGAATGGGTGTAGACAAAGAAGAGCTCTCCAGTAGGTGCACCAAAACATTCAGTGTACGATATACAATTTTCTATTATGCTGCATAGGTGGTGGGTCACAAATATCTTTTCCAATAACCAAAAATCTTATATTTTCAGCTGTTTGAGGCTGGTGTACAAAACCGAAAGTAAATGACACAAAAACGAAACTTAAGAACGGGAAGCATAGCGCACATAGGACAGATCTACCGCTTCTTAGCCTTTCTAGCCCAGGGGTTCCGCTAGCGGAACACCAACAACATTCCGCTGAAAAGGCAGCGCGCGAAATTCAACTTTCACACATTAACAAGTCCAATACAGCAAATGAAAGAGAAACATCTTGTTAATCTACCCATTGTGTCTGATTTTTAAAATGTTTTACAGCGAAAACACAACATATATTTATGTTAGATCACCACCAAATCCAAAAAACACACAGCCATTTTTCCCAGCCAAAGATAGAGTCACAAAAGCAGAAATAGAGATCACTAAAATGAATCACTAACCTTTGATAATCTTCATCAGATGACACTCATAGGACATCATGTTACACAATACATTTATGTTTTGTTCGATAATGTGCATATTTATATCCACAAATCTCGGTTTACATTGGCGCCATGTTCAGAAATGCCTCCAAAATATCCGGAGTAATTACAGAGAGCCATGTCAAATAACAGAAATACTCATCATAAACTTTGATGAAAGATACATGTTTTACATATAATTAAAGATACACTTGTTCTTAATGCAACCGCTGTGTCAGATTTTTTTTAAACTTTACGGAAAAAGCATACCATGCAATAATCTGAGACGGCGCTCAGAAATACACAACATTTCTCCGCCATGTTGGAGTCAACAGAAATACGAAATTACATCATAAATATTCCCTTACCTTTGATGATCTTTCATCAGAATGCAGTGCCAGGAATCCTAGTTCCACAATAAATCGTTGTTTTGTTCGATAATGTCCATTACTAGTGTCCAATTAGCTACCTTTGCTAGCACGTTTAGTTCACATGTCCAAACGCTGGCGCCGGTCAAGGCGAACTCAGACGAAAACTTCAAAAAGTTATATTCCAGGTCGAATAAACTGGTCAAATTAAGTAGAGAATCAATCTTCAGGATGTTGTTATCATATATATCCAATAACGTTCCAACCGGAGCATTCGTTTTTGTCTACAGAGTAATGGAACGCATGGCCATATCATGACTAGTGCGCGTGACCAAGAACTAGCACTCTGCCAGACCACTGACTCAAATAGCTGCCATCCGGCCCCACATCACACTAGAGGCTTCATTCCACGTTCTACTGACTGTTGACATCTAGTGGAAGGCGTAAGATCCATATCTTACTGGGATGTGAATAGACGATGGGTTTAACATCAACCAGCCCCAGAATTTCCACTTCCTGTTTGGAAGTTTGCCTGCCATATGAGTTCTGTTATACTCACAGACATAATTCAAACAGTTTTAGAAACTTCAGAGTGTTTTCTATCCAATAGTAATAATAATATGCATATATTAGCATCTGGGACAGAGTAGGAGGCAGTTCACTATGGGCACACGATTCATCCAAAGTGAAAATGCTGCCCCCTATCCCTAAAAAGTTAGACTTGCTTTCAATGAGAATTACACATTTCTATGTGAATTTGGTTGGGTAGCCACAAAAGTGACATATTACACATTTAAGCTCCATTTCTCAATGTCAACCTCTTGCCCTTTATCCCTAGTTCCTACATCAGATATCTCCAATCCTCAAGGGTCACAGTGCATGCTGGTTTTCATCCTGAACTTTTAACCAGCCACTGATTTCGTCCCAAAAAATCCTCAATCAGTAACATTGGTGTATAAATAAGATCTAAGGTTCAGGGAGAACAGAAAAACAGCAGCACTGTGTGTAGCCTAACTCAAGGCCCTGAGATGTGAGACAGACTCCTATGGACCAGAGTATGGCATGACTCTGATAGTGACTGCTGCGGAGTCAGTTTACTGACTGAACCAGAGGGTGTGATCCATCCCTGAGCCCTTGTTCTATGCACAGTCCTACACGTCTTCAGCTCACCACTAGCCAACTATAATAACATCCTATTGTTTCAGCCAGACCTCAGGGACCCAGTGGAGTGTATTTGTGTGTGTGTGTGTGTGTGTGTGTGTGTGTGTGTGTGTGTGTGTGTGTGTGTGTGTAGGACCGTTTGATGGCTGGATTATGTAACTGATGACTTTAAGAATGTTAAGAAGAATATGTTAACTGTTACCTGTTAACTGTTAAAAGGCTTAAAAGGCTACGCTAAGCTAAGTCATCTATACTCAACGTTGTTTCAAAATGTCCAGGCGAATGCCCACATACACATGTGCACACAGACACACACACAGAGAGTGTAGAGCTCTGACAGAGCACGACCCTAGCTCAGGGGTCGTGGTTGAGTAAGAGCTCCAGACCAACACAGAGACTTTCACTGCTGGGTGTCAGGTGGTTCACACTGGACTGCTATGGACAGAGAGCTGGCAGCTGTTCGCCCCCCCCACCACATATACACACACACCCACAAATGTGTGTCTCCCTAGCAGAACTCAAGGCCATACAGAAACTCAGAGTGGTCATAACCATAACATGATGACCATTGCAATGCTGGTCAGATTGTAGTAACCCTGAAGATGACATGCCAAAAGTGTTTCTCAAATTTCACCAGAACCATAAACTAATGAGCTAAGGCATCTGCTTCTATATACTCTAAAGAAGCATTTCCCAGATGCTTTTATCTAAACAAAAGCAATGTTTCTTCAATTTATACCAACCATCTAAAGCTCCCTCTCCCTGTTTTCTATCCAATATGGCGTGATTGGCTATCTGTGTTCTCTGTGAGGTCAGAGTGAAGTTAAGTCAAGGAGAGCTCTTATCGAGGCTCCGGGAATGAGAAATGTCCTGGGCTACATCCCAAATGGCTATTCCCTATATAGTATTAGTGTACTACTTTTGACCAGAGCCCTATGGGCCCTGGTCAAATGTAGTGCACTATGTAGGGAATAGGTTGTCATTTGGGTCACAGACCTGCACTCAAAGATGTAATGTTAAAGCTGCTACAGCCAGCCAGCAGACCTTAAATAGCAGTGCTCATCAGTTCTCCTCTCCCGTGATAGTAGGGTAGGGACACGGAAACACACACACACACAATTAAGTGATAATGCCCAAGAAGCCGGTGTTTGGAGGAGATTGACACAGGTGTTGTTAGGCCCGAGATGAAGTCGATGCCCACCAAACCGTGCCAATATATCCTCCAAACACCGGCTTCGAGAACATTATCACTTTTATACAACGGGTTACCAACATACTTAAATAATGATTGACAGATTTTCGTAAAAAAACGTTATTGATATGAATTTATTCATACTATTTCATCCTTCCACAAGATATAGTCCCGAAACAAATCCAGAGTTGCTACCCAAGCCGTCTGGTCGTTCATTCTATTGGTTCGGTTGCCAGAGACGCAACCCAGTCATTCAGTCTATTTGTTCTGTATCAATGGACGCGACCCAGTGTTCGTTCTAAATGTCCCATTGCCATACTGGCTGTCAGCGTTCTTATCCCTTGCTTGCCATCTAGCCAACTACGGCGAATTTACAGTCACGTCAAACAGTGCAGACAGAATAACAACAGTAGCTGCATTTGTTTAAGTTGTTTTGTAGTGACATTTATTTGGATACTTAATAACAATGAGCTAATGAAGCACAATTTCGCCTGACAAAGAAAATGTGCTCTCTCATTAGGACACTGTTGTTCAGAGGAGCTAGCCAACAACACAGATAACACAATCACTTCAAACTGAAGCTGGAAACTAGCTGCACTTCCTTTCGTTTCACTATTTTTCAACTGACATTTCTTTGTATATACCAATAAAATGATGCCAGCTGATTCATGATTTCGACCTACACGTTCATTACTATGGAATAGTTGGAGATCGAATTTGAATATTGAAACAAGTCAGAGAGACAGACAGCGAGGATTATACAAATCTCCGCTGTTGAAAACGAAATGTTAGTCTAAAAGAAATGTGAGATAATGTCTAAATGCTTTTTATAGCGGAGATCAAATTCATAACTTCCCTGCCTGGGCTGATGAGACAGTGGATTGCGCAGTCAGATGGAACAGAGTAAATAGGCATTTTAACGTCATAGATTTAGCCGGTGGTAACTTGTGGAAAAGACACCGACTGGAATGTGCTTTTAACCAATCAGCATTCAGGATTAGACCCACCCGTTGTATAACTATGAACACACACACAAACAGCCATAGACATTCGCAGGCATACACACACACACACCATGCAGAGCTGGGATAGCTCTCTTATGCTTGGCATGTGTCCTGCTGCCCGCCCGGCCCACCCAGACATAGTGGATAACATACACACCCGCACACACACACAGGCATGCCCAGCGCTGTGTATCCATGGGGTGGGCTCAGCCACAGCTGGGAATCATTGACTGGAGCTGTTACTCAAACCCCAACACACACAGGGCACGACACGTGCATATGATGTATGAGTGTATGTGAGTGAAGAGTATAGACTCACCCATGAAGGATCCAGTGCTGCAGATGAGGCTGAAGAAGCAGCTTTCTGGAGGAAGAGTTCCACATTTACTGTAGAAGACAGTAGAACAACCAAAAGACAAATCAGATCACGGCCAACCATCAACAGACAAAGAGTGTCTCTCTGCGTGTGTGTCTAATCTGCACTTTCTCAGTTGGATAAAAGTCTGTCCTCTCCTCGACTCCTCTGTTCTCCTTTCCTCCGATAAGTGGTCGCTATATGTAGGAGGGTGTAAATTTGTTAATAGGTGACCGAAGGAGTTTGCTCCTCTCCTCGATTGCCTCCTCAGGATTCTAAGGTGTATCCTACCACAGAAGAGTTTAGAAATCCTTTGAAACAACTGTGGTTTCCTCGGAGGAGAAAAGCATGCACAGACATTGAAAAATGATACGATACTTATCAATTTGTCTATAAAATGTCTAGCATAACTAGTTACATTTCTTTTGACCACTTTACACAAGATGGCGTAGCAGTCAGACGTCTTTGTCTTGTCTCGTCCCATATATCTTTTATATCTTTTTCTTCGCATTCTTTTAATATTTTTCCTAAACCTCAACTTCAAAATACTCTCCTGCAACCCGCCTCACTCAATGTGGTGGGGATCTGTTTTTTTTTCAAAAGTATTTCTATTTACCTCCGAACTAGAATACCTCAACTGAAGCTAGCTAGCTAACTAGCTACCAGCTATCAGTCAGCTAACCACTGCTAGCGGTCATCAGCTAACCTTTAGCTCGGAAAGTTCTCGCCAGTTCGTACAACGCGTTTCAAGCCAGAGCATACCGAACCTATTTTTCTCTCCATATCCCCGGATTTCTACCGCAAACTCTGAACCTTTTCATCTGGATCATGGCAGCTAGCTAACCGCAACCCGGGTTGACTACTCCTGGCTAACGTTTCCGTCCCGGAGCAAGCACCAACTAGCCAGGAGCTAGCCCATGCTAGACCCATCCTGGGCCACTCCTGAAGCCCACTCCTCGGCTACAATATCCGGGCCCCTTCTACTGCCGATACGGGGCACGGAACCCCGCCGATCCTTCACGACTGGAATACCGACATAATCTGCCTGAGGTTCCCAACAGGTCCCTCAGGTGCGACGTCCCCTGAAGGCCCATTCTGCTAACCGCGGCCTGCTAGCTATCTAGAGCATATTGGACTGTTAGCTGATCCACCGGCCAGTTTCTTGGACCACTATACCCATTTTGCCAATTGGACTTGGACCCCTCTGCTACTTGGAACCCTACTAATTCCACAACTGGTCTATCACCGTCACAACACAAGGAGGCAAAAACAGACTTTCCCACATCGCGACGTCCCTCTAAGGCCCTTATGCTAGCTTGCTAGCCCGAGCTTGCTAACTGTCTGAATCGCCGTGTCCCCAGCCAGCCCAACCACTCACTGGACCGATTCGATCACTTGGCTACGCATGCCTCTCCCTAATATCAATATGCCCTGTTCATTACTGTCCTGGTTAGTGATTACTGTCTTATTTCACTGTAGAGCCTCTAGCCCTGCTCAATATGCTTTAACCAACCATATTGTTCCACCTCCCACATATGCGATGACATCCCCTGGTTTAAACGTCTCTAGAGACTAGATCTCTCTCTTCATTACTCAATGCCTAGGTTTACTTCCAATGTACTCTCTTCCTACCATACCTTTGTCTGTACATTATGCCTTGAATCTATGCTATAGTGCCCAGAAACCTGCTCCCTTTACTCTCTGTTCCGAACGTGCTAGACGGCCAGTTCTTATAGCCTTTAGCCGCACCATTATCCTACTTCTCCTCTGTTCCTCTGGTGATGTAGAGGTTAATCCAGGACCTGCAGTGCCTAGCTCCACTCCTACTCCCCAGGTGCTCTCATTTGTTGACTTCTGTAACCGTAAAAGCCTTGGTTTCATGCATGTTAACATTAGAAGCCTACTCCCTAAGTTTGCTTTATTCACTGCTTTAGCACACTCTGCCAATCCGGATGTCTTAGCCGTGTCTGAATCCTGGCTTAGGAAAACCACCAAAAACACAGAAATGTCCATCCTTAACTATAACATTTTCAGACTAGATAGAACTGCAGAGATAGCCTGCAGAGTTCAATCTTACTATCCAGGTCTGTACCAAAACAATTTGAGCTTCTACTTCAAAAAATTCACCTTTCCAGAAACAAGTCTCTCACCGTTGCTATAGACCCCCCTCTGCCCCCAGCTGTGCCCTGGACACCATATGTGAATTGATTGCCCCCCATCTATCTTCAGAGCTAGTGCTGCTAGGTGACCTAAACTGGAACATGCTTAACACCCCGGCCATCCTACAATCTAAGCTTGACGCCCTCAATCTCACACAAATTATCTATGAACCTACCAGGTACAACCCCAAATCCGTAAACACGGGCACCCTCATAGATATCATCCTAACTAACTCGCCCTCCAAATACACCTCTGCTGTTTTCAACCAAGATCTCAGCAATTACTGCCTCATTGCCTGCACTGTCAAACGCTCCCTAAAACACTCCCTAAAACAGGCCTTTCTAATCGACCTGGCCGGGGTATCCTGTAATGACATTGACCTCATCCCGTCAGTAGAGGATGCCTGGTTATTCTTTAAAAGTGCCTTCCTCACCATCTTAAATAAGCATGCTCCATTCAAAAAATTTAGAACCAAGAATAGATATAGCCCTTGGTTTACTCCAGACCTGTCTGCCCTTGACCAGCACAAAAACATCCTGTGGCATACTGCATTAGCATCGAATAACCCCCACGATATGCAACTTTTCAGGGAAGTTAGGAACCAATATACACAGGCAGTTTGAAAAGCTAGCCTTAGCTTTCCTAACAGAAATTTGCACCCTGTAGTACAAACTCAAAAAAGTTCTGGGACACTAAAGTCCATGGAGAATAAGAGCACCTCCTCCCAGCTGCCCACTGCACTGAGGCTAGGAAACACTGTCACCACCGATAAATCCACAATAATTGAGAATTTCAATAAGCATTCTTCTCTGGCTGGCCATGCTTTCCACATGGCTATCCCTACCCCGGGTCAACAGCCCTGCGCTCCCCACAGCAACTCGCCCAAACCTCCCCCACTTCTCCTTCACCCAAATCCAGATAGCTGATGTTCTGAAAGAGCTGCAAATTCTGGACCCCTACAAATCAGCTGGGCTAGACAATCTGGACCCTCTCTTTCTAAAATTATCTGCCGAAATTGTTGCAACCCCTATTACAAGCCTGTTCAACCACTCTTTCGTATCGTCTGAGATTCCCATAGATTGGAAAGCTGCCGCGGTCACCCCCCTCTTCAAAGGGGGAGACACTCTAGACCCAAACTGCTACAGACCTACAGTGGGCTCCAAAATTACTGGCACCCCTGACTGGCAATGCACAAACAATACTTTAAAAAATATAAACAATATAATTATAGAGATAAACTCAAAATACCAACATGTGAGAAATACTGTACTTTATTAATGTTTCAATGGAACCAACCACAATCATTCAATTATTTAATACAAAATAAATTTAACCAAAATCAAGGTTTCATAATTATTGGCACTACTCATTTAGTACTTAGCGCAACCACCTCTGGCAAGGATAACAGCATGGAGTCTTTTCTTGTAATGTTTGACAAGGTTAAGGAACACATTTGGAAGGATTTTGGACCATTACTCTATGCAGATCCTTTCAAGATCCTTCACATTCTTGGGTTTGCGCTTATCAACTGCCCTCTTCCACTCAGCCCACAGGTTTTCTATTGGATTGAAGTCCGGCGACTGAGATGGCCATGGCAGAACATTGATTTTGTTGTCACAGAACCATTTCTGTGTGGATCTTGAGGTATGTTTCGGGTCATTGTCTTGTTGGAAAGTCCACCTACTGCCAAGTCCTAGCCTTCTGGCTGAGGCAACCAGATTGTCAGCCAAAATTGCCTGATACTTGGTAGAATTCATTATGCCATCAATCTTAACCAGTGCCCCTGGACCTCTGGAATTAAAACAGCCCCAAATCATCACTGGGTATGAGATGTGCCTCTCCTTGTATGCATCTCTGTTTCGACGCCAAACATGCCGATGCTGTATCTGACCAAAACGTTCAATTTTGGTCTCATCTGACCAGAGCACCTTCTTCCAGTCATAATTTAAATGACGTTTGGGAAACTCCAAGCGCTTGCGTCTGTGTCTTGTGGTCAGAAAGGGCTTTCTTCTGGCAACCCTTCCAAAGAGCCTGTGGATGTGGAGGTGGCGTCTGATGGTGCTTTTTGAAACCTGGTGGCCCCAAGACGCCACCAAGGCCTGCAATTCTTTCACAGTGATATCTTTTGAATTTTCTAATAATTGCCCTGACAGTGCTCAGTGGTATATTCAATCGTTTGTGGATCTTCTTGTAGCCATTACCAGATTTATGAAGGTCTATGACCATCTGTCTCGTTTGAACTGCTAGTTCTTTTGTTTTCTTCATGGTGTTGGATGACAGCGGGATATTGCATGTGTGTTAACTCATTTTTATACCCTAGTGAAACAGGAAGTGATGTAATGGCACAATATAGTTCCTTAAGACTAGATACACTTAAATAAGTGGAATTTAATTTGTGGTTTAATTTTGGTAGATGTTATTTACAATAATCTTTAAGGGTGCCATTCATTGTGAAACCCTGATTTGGAGGACATTGATTTTTAATTAAATCAATAAATTATTTTGGTTGGTTCCATTGAAACATTAATAAAGAACAGTATTTCTCACATGTTGGTATTTTGAGTTTATCTCAAAAATTATATTGTTTATATTTGTTTAGGCATTGTTTGTGCATTGCCAGTCAGGGGTGCCAGTAATTTTGGAGCCCACTGTATATCTATCCTACCCTGCCTTTCTAAGGTCTTTGAAAGCCAAGTTAACAAACAGATTACCGACCATTTCGAATCTCACCGTACCTTCTCCGCTATGCAATCTGGTTTCAGAGCTGGTCATGGGTGCACCTCAGCCACGCTCAAGGTCCTAAACGATATCATAACCGCCATCGATAAGAGACAACACTGTGCAGCCGTATTCATCGACCTGGCCAAGGCTTTCGACTCTGTCAATCACAACATTCTTATTGGCAGACTCAACAGCCTTGGTTTCTCAAATGATTGCCTCGCTTGGTTCTCCAACTACTTCTCCGATAGAGTTCAGTATGTCAAATCGGAGCGCCTCTTGTCCGGACCTCTGGCAGTCTCTATGGGGGTGCCACAGGGTTCAATTCTCGGGCCGACTCTATTCTCTGTCTACATCAATGATGTCGCTCTCGCTGCTGGTGATTCTTTGATCCACCTCTACACAGACGACACCATTCTGTATACCTCTGGCCCTTTGTTGGACACTGTGTTAACTAACCTCCAGATGAGATTCAATGCCATACAACTCTCCTTCCGTAGCCTCCAACTGCTCTTAAATGCAAGTAAAACTAAATGCATACTCTTCAACCGATCGCTGCCCACAGTTCTGACTTAGAATATGTGGACAACTACAAATACCTAGGTGTCTGGTTAGGCTGTAAACTCTCCTTCCAGACTCACATTAAACATCCCCAATCCAAAATTAAATCTAGAATCGGCTTCCTATTTCGCAACAAAGCATCCTTCACTCATGCTGCCAAACATACCCTCGTAAAACTGACCCTCCTACCGATCCTCGACTTCGGTGATGTCATTTAGAAAATAGTTGCCAACACACTACTCAGCAAATTGGATGCAGTCTATCACAGTGCCATCCATTTTGTCACCAAAGACCAATATACTTTCCACTACTGTGACCGGTATCCTCTCGTTGGCTGGCCCTCGCTTCATACTCGTCGCCAAACCCACTGGCTCCAAGTCATCTACAAGTCTCTGCTAGGTAAAGCCCCGCCTTATCTCAGCTCACTGGTCACCATAGCAGCACCCACCCGTAGCACGCGCTCCAGCAGGTATATCTCACTGGTCACCCCAAAGCCAATTCTTCCGTTGGCCCCCTCTCCTTCCAGTTCTCTGCTGCCAATGACTGAAATGAACTGCAAAAATCACTGAAGCTGGAGACTCTTACCTCCCTTACTAGCTTTAAGCACCAGCTGTTAGAGCAGCTCACAGATCACTGCACCTGTACATAGCTCACCTGTACATAGCTCACCTGTAAATAGTCCATCCAATCTACCTCATCCCCATACTGTATTTATTTATTTATCTTGCTCCTTTGCACCCCAGTATCTCAACTTGCACATTCATCCTCTGCACATCCTACCATTGTTTAATTGTTGTGTTTAATTGCTATATTGTAATTACTTTGCTACCATGGCCTATTTATTGCCTTACCTCTCTTATCCTACCTCATTTGCACACACTGTATATAGATTTTCCTATTGTATTATTGATTGTATGTTTGTTTATTCCATGTGTAACTCTGTGTTGTTGTATGTGTCGAACTGCTTTGCTTTATCTTGGCCAGGTCGCAGTTGCAAATGAGAACTTGTTCTCAACTAGCCTACCTGGTTAAATAAAGATTAAATAAATAAAAATTAAAAATAAACATGTATTTTGGAATTCCATCTATGTAAACATAATTTTCCTGATGACACGCTAGCAGAGAAGGAGTCTTTTATACAAGTGCATTTGTTTCCACGTTTCCTCTCCTCCTCTCCTTGATTACGTTTAAACTTTTTCAAAAAGGAGGTGAGGATAAAGAAAAGGACACAAGTATCGAGGAAATCCAATTGAGAAAAGGCCTGAGTGATCTCCTCTGCCATGCAATAGCATTTGACCTTTCACCTACTCTTCTAGCCTGTGTTCTAGGAAAATTAAGTGAAGGAACCAGCCATTATAGGGGGGAGGCAATCAGCCATAATACCGCCCTCCTGCCTGCCTGCTTTCGAGTGTTTTTGTGTGCGTGTGTGTGTGTTCCTGTGTATGTGCGTGAGTGTGGCCTGTCTGCCTGGTCCTGTCTCCTGTTAACACCAATCCCTCTCAGCTGACTAGATCTCGCCACTCTGTCACACACACACACACACTAAAAAGCACGCACACAAACACTCAAAGACAGACACTAAAAAGCACACACACACACAAACAAACACATACAGACAGACACTAAAAAGCAAGCACACACTCAACCCTTTCTCTCATTCATAGCCAGATTGGAAAACCATTCAAGAGTAATTGCAACTTCTAGAGGCAGGATATCCTGTAAGCTTTTTCAATACCATATATTTACATTCCCCAAGTCTTTCATAGAAACCATATATTTACATTCCCTAATGGTCCTTTGATGTTCAAAGCTCTGGGAATGGGAGAGGCTAAAGAAAGCACAAGTCTCTTTATTCTCTCACTCCCCCATCTGAAAACAAACTCCTCTTTTCTGGGGAATTGACTGTGTGTGTGTTTCAAGTTTTAATGCCACGTGCACAAATACAGTGAAATGCCTTTCTTGCAAGCTCCAAACCCAACAATGCAGTAATCAATATCAATGTAGCACAAAAAAAAAACATACCTTAGAACAAAAACACACAAATAAAAAGAAGAAAAACAACGTAGTAAGAAGCTTTATACAGTGTCAGTTCCAATACCATGTTTAAAATATGCAGGGATACTGGAGTGATAGAGGTAGATTTGTATATGGATAGGGTGACTAGGCATCAGGATATATGATAAACAGAGTAGCAGCAACATACATGATGATTGTATGTAAGTGTGTGTAGAGTCAGTATAAATGTGTGTGTGTGTGTGTGTGTGTGTGTGTGTGTGTGTGTGTGTGTGTGTGTGTGTGTGTATCAGGCATGTGCAGACCTGTGCCTTCCCACCCTTTCCTGCTTCCATGGAGGAAGGCAGGAAATCTCAGCCGTCAGTTATTTTCAGAAACAGGAATTACACACAGATAGGCACACACACACACACACACACACACACACACACACACACACACACACACACACACACACACACACACACACACACACACACACACACACACACACACACACACACACACACACACACACACACACACACACACACACACACATGCAGTAGGGCTAGGAATTGCCAGGGACCACACAATACGATATTATCCCAAGATTTTGGTGTCGATACGATATGTATTGCGATTCTCACGATTCTATATGTATTGCGATTCTCACGATTCTATATGTATTGCGATTCTCACGATTCTATATGTATTGCCATTCGATACTGTGATGTTCCAAACATATTGCTCACCATATGTCTGCTGCAGAGGGACAAGAGAGAGACATGAGAAATCAAGTTCTGATCAGTCATGGAAATAAAAGTGTTGCAAAATAATTGGCTCCCTATTTAAAAAGAAGATGGAGAACAAGCTATGAAGGGAAATACTGGAGTTTTGGTGCAGGTACAGCTAACTAGAGCAAAAATAATATTGTCAAAACGATACGATATATCGTCAAAAATAATATCCCAATATGTAACTGTATACATTTTTCCCCGTCACTAGTATGCAGACATGTGCACGCATATACTTTAGACACGTAATTGTGCACACGCAAACAGTTGTGTGTGACTATACACACACACAATCACAAGTGTGCACAGTCCCTTTGAGCTTCAGTCAGTGAGTGCCAACTGGCTGGTGACTCAGGTCATGAGAAACAACAGCACCGTGTTCCTATTAGAGAGAGAGAGAAAAGGAGGAAACAAAGGGAGAAAGAATGAGAAAGAAGGAAAGAGAAAGGGGTGGTGAAGTGCAAGCGAGAGGGAAGGAGAAAAAATAACAGAGGCAGCGGCTACTCTTCCTGGGGTCAAAACAGGAAACAAAACACAAATATAATACATAAAATACATAATACAATACAATGAAAAATACATTAAAATGTCTCTTAACAGTGCACATCGTGCCGTAAGGTATTCTTTATCCGTTTTTTTAAAACCTGGTTTTATTGCTAGCTTGAGTTACCTGGGATGGCAGAGTTCCATGTAGTCATGGCTCTATTTAATACTGTGCATTTCCCCGCCTCTGTTCTGGATCTGGGGACTGTGAAGAGACCTCTGGCTGCATGTCTTGTGTGGTACTGATGAGTGTCCGAACTGTGTGCCAACTGCTTGAACAGACAGTTTTGTACCCAAACAACATCAGGGCTGCCAACTTCTGAAGAAAGCTTGGAGTGAGATTTTGTATGTGAATTTCATTGCCCCCTGACATAACCCCTAGATGGAAAATTGTACTGTTTTAAAGTGAATTTCCTGCAATTCTAAATATTTTTGACATGGCTTATCCGTGGAAAATAAAACAAATAAAAACCAGAGGTCAGGTCTGTTCAGGATGCTTTAAACCTTAAATTAACATTAAAAAAAGGTGACGACTTTGTTACTCTGTGATTTTTGGGGGATGAAATTCAAAGTAAAAATGTACACTGCTCAAAAAAATAAAGGGAACACTAAAATAACACATCCTAGATCTGAATGAATGAAATATTCTTATTAAATACTTTTTTCTTTACATAGTTGAATGTGCTGACAACAAAATCACACAAAAATTATCAACGGAAATCAAATTTATCAACCCATGGAGGTCTGGATTTGGAGTCACACTCAAAATTAAAGTGGAAAACCACACTATAGGCTGAACCAACTTTGATGTAATGTCCTTAAAACAAGTCAAAAAGAGGCTCAGTAGTGTGTGTGGCCTCCACGTGCCTGTATGACCTCCCTACAACGCCTGGGCATGCTCCTGATGAGGTGGCGGATGGTCTCCTGAGGGATCTCCTCCCAGACCTGGACTAAAGCATCCGCCAACTCCTGGACAGTCTGTGGTGCAACGTGGCATTGGTGGATGGAGCGAGACATGATGTCCCAGATGTGCTCAATTGGATTCAGGTCTGGGGAATGAGCGGGCCAGTCCATAGCATCAATGCCTTCCTCTTGCAGGAACTGCTGACACACTCCAGCCACATGAGGTCTAGCATTGTCTTGAATTAGGAGGAACCCAGGGCCAACCGCACCAGCATATGGTCTCACAAGGGGTCTGAGGATCTCATCTCGGTACCTAGTGGCAGCCAGGCTACCTCTGTGGAGCACATGGAGGGCTGTGCGGCCCCCCAAAGAAATGCCACCCCACACCATGACTGACCCACCGCCAAACCGGTCATGCTGGAGGATGTTGCAGGCAGCAGAACGTTCTCCACGGCGTCTCCAGACTCTGTCACGTCTGTCACATGTGCTCAGTGTGAACCTGCTTTCATCTGTGAAGAACACAGGGCGCCAGTGGCGAATTTGCCAATCTTGGTGTTCTCTGGCAAATGCCAAACGTCCTGCACGGTGTTGGGCTGTAAGCACAACCCCCACCTGTGGATGTCAGGCCCTCATACCACCCTCATGGAGTCTGTTTACTGACCGTTTGAGCAGACACATGCACATTTGTGGCCTGCTGGAGGTCATTTTGCAGGGCTCTGGCAGTGCTCCTCCTTGCACAAAGGCGGAGGTAGCGGTCCTGCTGCTGGGTTGTTGCCCTCCTACGGCCTCCTCCACGTCTCCTGATGTACTGGCCTGTCTCCTGGTAGCGCCTCCATGCTCTGGACAATACGCTGACAGACACAGCAAACCTTCTTGCCACAGCTCACATTGATGTGCCATCCTGGATGAGCTGCACTACCTGAGACACTTGTGTGGGTTGTAGACTCCGTCTCATGCTACCACTAGAGTGAAAGCACCGCCAGCATTCAAAAGTGACCAAAACATCAGCCAGGAAGCATAGGAACTGAGAAGTGGTCTGTGGTCACCACCTGCAAAACCACTCCATTATTGGGGGTGTCTTGCTAATTGCCTATAATTTCCACCTGTTGTCTATTCCATTTGCACAACAGCATGTGAAATTTATTGTCAATCAGTGTTGCTTCCTAAGTGGACAGTTTGATTTCACAGAAGTGTGATTGACTTGGAGTTACATTGTGTTGTTTAAGTGTTCCCTTTATTTTTTTGAGCAGTGTATATTAATGGTTGATGGCAATGGGTAACCAAATCATAGATTTTAGTCTCCTTGTCCATAGACAACTTTCAAGGTAAGGACACAAACATTTTGTAATTTGGATGAACTCTCTCTTCAAAATAAGGATAGAAGAAAATCCTGCTTGCTCTCCAGGAGGGTTGGCCTCACTGAAGTTCTGGGTGTTTGAAAATGTTCTTGTTAAAACAATTTCTCAAAATCACCCAAACTTCATGAAACATCTAATAAATATGAATATTCAGGTGGCTTATGCCTACTAGTTGAAGATCCTTGCCATCACCTTACTCTACATAGACAAAATATGATGCGTTTATGAGTTGTGAGTACCCCTACCATCTCTGTCTAGCATGTGCACAATACTAAAATGTAAAAAATTACATTTGATTCATGGAGCATTTAATATCCAATGCTTATTTGTATGACTTATTCAAAACTGTCAATAAATGTCTGCAAAAATACATAGCCTCATATAACTCATTTTCAAAGACAAAAGTAGCCATATCAGATTTCAAATATGTGATTACAGTGGCAAAATTGGGAAGAAGTGTAATAATAAAATAAGTGTGGGGAATAACAGTAGTGTTCAGTAATTATATTTTAGCCCATTGTTAAGGAGAATTGTTCCACTGATCCCACTAAATTAAGTAAATAAATAAAATCTTCCGAAGACAAGATTACATAAATGTGCCCTGAAACACTAACCAAATAATTGTTATATTTATTGTCGCCCCTCTAAAATAAAACGTATATTTTCTGGGTTCACAATCTGTTTGAAAAAATTATTTTCACAGTTATAAATCAGGTCACCCTACCAAATACTGTAGGCCTGTCTGCTGCCTTTTCGTTGTCACAGCCTAAACGCTAAACGAGGGGACTAATGCAAGTGTCGATTAAATCGACTTTAGCACATGCTGTTAAAAGGCTGCATTCTGCAATAACGACTGAAGTAACAGCAACCTAATTTTGTTGACAACATTGTACATAAAACAGGTCTACCATGCTACTCTTTTCAGAGTTATATAAACTCAACAGAGAACGTTCTCTCTCTCCAATCAGCTCCACTCTAATCTTGAGGGGCGTTTCTTTAAAACATTCATCCAATCCCCTTGATCCCTTACATAACTAGACCAATCACATGCTTCAATGTGCCGCTGTTCACAGTGCTGTGGCAAGACAGGACAATGATCGAGGTTCAGCTCCTGATGTTAAATTGCAGGTGCAGATGATCCAATTTCAAAACGATTTGGAGTTGAAAAGTTAATGCGCTGACTATGCAATGGACTAATTAAAAATAAAAGTAGTACTTTTCAATGATTGAGATATAAGAGGTGTACCGTGAGAAGAGGGTCAAATGCCTGTGTCTCAAGGCCAATGAGTGAGAGTTGGCAACTCTGCAACACCTCGTACAAAGACCAATAGTGATGCAGTCAATCTCTCCTCAACTTTGAGCCAGGAGAGATTGACATGCATACTGACATTCGCCCTCTGTGTACATCTAAGTGCAATACGTGCTGCTCAGAGAGACATCAGAGATTGTAACGTTCTTTGTTTCACGGAAACGTGGCTCACTCGAGACACGCTAACGGAGTCGGTACAGCCACCTGGTTTCTTCACGCATCGCGCCGACAGAAACAAACATCTCTCTGGTAAGAAGAATGGCGGGGGGTATGCCTTATGATTAACGAGACGTGGTGTGATCATAACAACATACAGGAACTCAAGTCCTTTTGCTCACCTGGCTTAGAATTCCTTACAATCAAATGTCGACCGCATTATCTACCAAGAGAATGCTCTTCGATTATAATCACAGCCGTATATATCCCCGCCAAGCAGACACATCGATGGCCCTGAATGAACTTCATTGGATTCTATGTAAACTGGAAACCACATATCCTGAAGCTGCATTCATTGTAGCTGGGGATTTTAACAAGGCTAATCTGAAAACAAGACTCCCTAAATTCTATCAGCATATCGATTGTGCAACCAGGGCTGGTAAAACTCTGGATCGTTGTTATTCTAACTTCCGCGACGCATATAAGGCCCTCCCCCGCCCTCCTTTCGGAAGAGCTGACCACGACTCCATTTTGTTGCTCCCAGCCTATAGACAGAGACTAAAACAGGAAGCTCCCCGTAGCACTCACCTCCGTCATCATGAAGTGCTTTGAGAGACTAGTCAAGGACCATATCACCTCCACCCTACCTGACACCCTAGACCCACTCCAATTTGCTTACCGCCCCAATAGGTCCACAGATGACGCAATCGCAATCACACTGCACACTGCCCTAAGCCACCTGGACAAGAGGAATACCTGTAAGAATGCTATTTATCGACTACAGCTCAGTATTTAACACCATAGTACCCTCCAAACTCGTCATTAAGCTCGAGACCCTGGGTCTCGACCCCGCTCTGTGCAACTGGGTCCTAGACTTCCTGACGGGCCACCCCAGGTGGTGAGGGTAGGAAACAACATCTCCACCGCGCTAATCCTCAACACTGGGGCCCCACAAGAGTGCGTTCTCAGCCCTCTCCTGTACTCCCTGTTTACCCATGACTGCGTGGCCATGCACGTCTCCAACTCAATCATCAAGTTTGCAGACGACACAGTGGTAGGCTTGATTACCAACAACGACGAGACTGCCTAAAGGGAGGAGGTGAGGGCCCTCGGAGTGTGGTGTCAGGAAAATAACCTCACACTCAACGTCAACAAAACAAAGGAGATGATCGTGGATTTCAGGAAACAGCAGCAGATCGTGCCCCTATCCACATCGACGGGACAGTAGTGGAGAAGATGGAAAGTTTTAAAGTTCCTCGGCGTACACATCACAGACAAACTGAAATGGTCCACCCACACAGACAGCGTGGTGAAGAAGGCGCAACAGCGCCTCTTCAACCTCAGGAGGCTGAAGAAATTCGGCTTGTCACCAAAAACACTCACAAACTTTTACAGATGCACAATCGAGAGCATCCTGTCGGGATGTATCACCGCCTGGTACAGCAACTGCTCCGCCCACAACCGTAAGGCTCTCCAGAGGGTAATG
This sequence comes from Salvelinus namaycush, assembly GCF_016432855.1. NCBI lineage: Eukaryota > Metazoa > Chordata > Actinopteri > Salmoniformes > Salmonidae > Salvelinus > Salvelinus namaycush. The sequence goes on from NC_052310.1 coordinate 63,027,259, forward strand.
AGGTCTGCACAACGCATCACCGGGGGCAAACTACCTGCTCTCCAGGACACCTACACCACCCGATGTCACAGGAAGGCCAAAAAGATCATCAAGGACAACAACCACCCGAGCCACTGCCTGTTCACCCCGCTATCATCCAGAAGGCGAGGTCAGTACAGGTGCATCAAAGCTGGGACCGAGAGACTGAAAAACAGCTTTTAACTCAAGGCCATCAGACTGTTAAACAGCCATCACTAACATTGAGTGGCTGCTGCCAACATACTGTCTCCTCTCTAGCCACTTTAATAATAACACATTGGAGGTAATAAATGTATCACTAGTCACTTTAAACTATGCCACTTTATATAATGTTTACATACCCTACACTACTCATCTCAAATGTATATACTGTACTCTATACCATCTACTGCATCTTGCCTATGCCGTTCGGCCATCGCTCATCCATATATATTTTTATGTACATATTCTTATTCATTCCTTTACACTTGTGTGTATAAGGTAGTTGTTGGGAAATTGTTAGATTACTTGTTAGATATTACTGCATGGTTGGAACTAGAAGCACAAGCATTTCGCTACACTCGCATTAACATCTGCTAACCATGTGTATGTGACAAATAGAATTTGATTTGATTTGTTCTGGACCATATGCAATTTTCCAACTGGGCAGTAGTCTAGGTGTAACAAAACTAGGTCCCGTAGAACCTGACTGGTTGATTTAGAAAGAAAGCAGAGCAAAGCCTTATCATGGACACACCTCTTTCTATTTTAGCAATTATTGTCTTGACCATGACAGCTTTCTTCTAGGGTGACACCCAGCAGTTTAGTCTCCTCAACTTGCTCAAATCGCCACATTATTCAGTATTAGATCTAGATGAGGTTTAGGGTTGAGTGAGTCTTTTGTAAAGAAAAACAATGCTTTTAGTTTCAGAGATATTTAGCACCAGCCTATTACTAGTCAGCTATTCAAAACCTGACTGGAGCTCTATGGCAAGGGTGTCAGTTATTTATTTTACTGTCGTATCTGACATGTATACGGTTGAGTCGTCAGCGTACATAGACACACAGGCTTTATTTAAGATCAGTGGAAGGTCATTAGTAAAAACAGAACACAATAATGGCCCAAGCCGGCTGCCACACTCAACCAAATTTGCATGAGAGAGGCTTCCATTAAAGAAAACCCTCTGTGTTCTATTAGATAGGTAACTCTCAATCCATGATAAGGCAGAGGATATAAAACCATAACATTTCATTTTTCCAGCATTAGGTAATGATCAATGATATCAAAAGCTGCACTGAAATATAACAAAACAGCTCCCACAATCTTCTTACTATAAATTTCTGTCAGCCAATCTACAGTCATTTGTGTCAGTGCCAAGCATGTTGAGTGCCCTTCCCTAAAAGCATGCTGAAAGTCTGTTGTTAAAACCTCTCTTGGGTACGTGAGACGTTAGCGTCCCACCTCTTCAACAGCCAGTGAAACTGCTGGGCGCCAAATTCAAATACAGAAATACTCATTATAAAAATTCCGAAAACAAAACATATTTTACATAGGTTTAAAGATTAACTTCTTGTGAATCCAACCACGGTGTCAGATTTTAAAAATGCTTTACGGCGAAAGCATACCTTACGATTATTTGAGAACATAGCCCAGCAGACAAATCATTACAAACAGTAACCAGCCAAGTAGAAGAGTTACACAAGTCAGAAATAGAGATAAAATGAATCCCGTACCTTTGATGATCTTCATATGGTTGCACTCAGCAGACATTCCATTTACTCAATAAATGTTCCTTTTGTTCGAGAAAGTCTCTTTATATCCAAAAACCTCTGTTTTGTTCGCGCATTTTCTTCAGTAATCCACAGGCTCAAACGCAGTCAAAACAGGCAGACAAAAAAATCCAAATTGTATCCGTAAAGTTCAAAGAAACATGTCAAGCGATGTTTATGTTAAGTTCATGTTTTAAGTATCCCTATATTTCTGTTATTACGGGGCTATCACTCAGTCAAGAGTGCGCATGCGCAGGAAGTCTTGTCGTTGTTGGACCTAGCCTTGAGTGTAATGGCTACCTTGTAGTGTGTTCATATAGTAGAGTAAACTTTGTTAAACTGGAACCTTGTCATTGTGTCATTTCGAGTTAACATTGGTAGCAGAGGATGGTTTCTAACTACAACGTGCCACCTCGCTTCGACGAGAAGAGGTCGTACGAAAGTTGGAAAAATGAACTGGGAATCTGGATACGCGTTACTAATCTGGACGCGAAAAAGCAAGCACTTGCGGTGGTATTATCGCTCGAGGGAAGAGCGAGAGATACAGCACTGGAAATATCCGTTGAGGATTTGAACAAGGATGACGGTATGGGAACTTTGATCACAGCACTGGATTCTGTATTTCTCAAAGAAGAGAAAGACCGTGCCTACGAGGCATATTCAAACTTTGACAGTGTTACGAGAGATATTTCGGTTGCAATGGCGGACTACATCATTGATTTCGAACAGAGGTACAATAGAATGCGCAAGTACGACATGGTTCTCCCAGATGCAGTGTTAGGGTTCAAGTTGCTAGACACTGCTTGTCTAGATGGTAGGGAGAAACAGTTGGCTTTGACTGCTTGTACTGTGCTGACTTTTGCATCTATGAAGTCGGCACTAAAAAGAATATTTGGTGAGAAGACGTCTGTCGCGCCAATAACAGATGGAATGCAAGTGAGTGACGCAGCATATTACACCGAGCAGCACAGAAAAGGCGCCAACAAGTCACATTCTCAAGACAACCAGAAGAGGGCGCCATTTCCCGGCACAAATCCACTGGACAAATATGGAAGGAGATCGAAATGTGCAATTTGTCAAAGCACTTACCATTGGGTTAAAGACTGTCCTCATAAAAATGAACAAGTTAAACTAACAGAGGAAAATGTAAACACAGAGATAGAGCAGTGTAACATTACACTGTTTTCAAATGAATCTGCTTCTGATACTGAGATTTTTATAGTTGAATCCTTAGGATCTGCTGTGATTGATACTGCATGTACACGGACAGTGTGTGGTGCAAAATGGCTTGATAGCTATGTCAGTGAACTAAATATGAAAGAAGTACAAAATATGATTGACACACCAAGCAACAGAGCTTTCAAATTTGGAGACGGGAGAATTGTCCATTCTACCAAGAGAGTTAAGATACCAGCAAAAATTGGTCAGACTAAGTGTCACATTGAAACAGAGGTGGTCCCTACAGATATCCCCTTACTATTAAGCAAAGCTTCCCTCAAGAAGGCAGAAGCTGTACTAGACATAAAAAATGACAAGGCAGTGATGTTTAAACAACCAGTGACTCTTGAACTTACTACCTCAGGCCACTATTGTGTAAACATTTTAGACAAAGACATCACACAGAGTCCATGCAAAAATGAGATTCTGACTGACACAGAGCACATGAAGATTCTGACAGTCACAGAGAACATGAGCACTAAAGAAAAACACAAAGTATTGTTAAAGCTTTACAAACAGTTTGGACATGATACAGTTAACAGACTTCAGAAGTTACTCAGCAGTTCAGGGAATAATGATGATGAGAAGTACGAAACTGGAAACAAAGTGTACTACAAACGAGTTGACTGTCAAGAGTGGAAAGGACCGGGAGTAGTCATTGGTCAAGATGGTGTGGTGATATTTGTGAGGCACGGAGGCATCATTGTCAGGGTGCATCACTCAAGATTGCGGAAAGTAAATGATCAACAAGATAGAGGGGCTGTTGCTGAGAATCAGTCTCCTAATGAAAATGACAAAAAGGACACAGTAACAGACACAAACCTACCAGATGTCGCATCCGATGATATGGACACCGAAACTAACACAGGAAATGGAGCAGAGACCTTCAACCATGCCACAGGTAATACTGTTGAGCGTTCAAATGAGGAAAACATTCAACAGCCACATGTGTTAAGAGAACATGGTTGTTCCAATCTGAAAACTGGACAAACTGTTAAATACACGGACAGAGAAAGTGGTATTCCACATACAGCAACCGTCATTGGACGAGCAGGAAAAGCAAAACACAAGAACTGGTACAACTTGCAGTACTCTGAACCAGCTACACTTTCTGGTACAACAGGGTCAGCTGACCTGCCACTTGTAGATAATATCAGAATTGAACCAATGGAAAATCGAGAAAAACAGAATGACATTCAAAATGATGATGTACTTGAAACAAAGGACGTGTCATTTGACTCAGCTAAGCTAGATGAGCTCAGTAATTGGAGGAAAAATGGAGTGTTTGAGGAAGTCAAAGACATTGGCCAAAAGTGCGTCTCAACAAGGTGGGTGTGTACCCTTAAAGAATCCTTAACTGGAATAGTGCCCAAAGCACGTCTAGTGGCTAGAGGTTTTGAGGAGCTGGCTGCTAAAGAACTCCCAAAAGACTCACCGACATGCGCCTCAGAGTCACTCAGATTGCTGATGTCAGTGATCTGCCAGAAAAAATGGAAACTTAATTCCATAGACATCAAATCTGGATTTTTGCAGGGAACAGAGCTGTCAAGGGACATTCACATCCGACCGAAGCTAAAAGTGAAGGAACACTGTGGAAACTAAAAAAGTGTGTGTATGGACTGGCAGATGGATCACTCTACTGGTACAACAAAGTCAAGGCAACAATGCTGAATACAGGTGGAAAAATGTCACAAGTGGATCCTGCAGTCTTCTATTGGCTTGATCAAGACTGCAATGTGACTGGAGTACTTGCCTGTCATGTTGTTGACTTTATCTGGGGTGGCTCACAGACCTTTGCTTCAACTGTGATTCCACACCTCAAAGCTGTTTTCTAGGTTGGCCGTGAGGAGCATGATCATTTTTGTTATGTTGGCATAGAGTTTATTACAGTTGATGGAAAAATACTGATGCAACAGGAGAGCTATATCAAGAATCTTCAACCTATCCACATGGATTCTTCAAGAGCCGTACAAAGGAATTCCCCTCTGTGGAATTGAAGCTGGTCAATTGAGGTCAAAGATGGGACAAATTTTATGGGCTGCGAGACAGAGTAGACCTGGTTTGATGGTTGCAACTTGGCATCTAACACAAAACACGCCACTGTACAAACCATTCATGAGGCAAACAAAGTTGTTCGTAAACTGAAATCACAACAAGTGACTTTAAAGTTTCAGCATGTTGGAAAAGATGACTCTTTGAAACGAGTTGTCTTCCGTGATGCTTCGCTAGGTTATCACTGGTGGGACAAAACGGCACTTCCTACCTGTAGTTTGTGTCACTGACAACTACTCATTAGTTGATGCTGTGAAGTCAACCAAGTCTGTCACAGAGAAAAGACTTTGAGATTAGCAGCATCAAGGAACTTATTCAAGCACAGAGAATCCAGCGGATTCTGTGGTAGACCACAAAGGAACAGCTTGCTGACTGTCTGACTAAAAAAGGAGCATCCGGTCTTGTGCTCCTACAGGCTCTCGCTCCTACAGGCTCTCAGTAATGGAAAGTGGCAGCTTGAGTAATACAAATAAGAACTGTCACACAACCCATTTGTAATGGGGATCTTGAATAATACTTGGACATTTAATTATGTTGTTGATGTTTTATTTGTCTTTAAAGAAAAGGGGGAGATTGTTAAGTTCATGTTTTAAGTATCCCTATATTTCTGTTATTACGGGGCTATCACTCAGTCAAGAGTGCGCATGCGCAGGGAGTCTTGTCGTTGTTGGACCTAGCCTTGAGTGTAATGGCTACCTTGTAGTGTGTTTATATAGTAGAGTAAACTTTGTTAAACTGGAACCTTGTCGTTGTGTCATTTCGAGTTAACAGTTTATATTCAATCCTCAGGTTGTTTTTAGCCTAAATAATCGATATTATTTCAACCGGACAATAACGCCGTCAATATAAAAGGTAAACATGAAAGGCACTCTCTCGGTCGCACGCATGAAAAAGCTCTGTGACACTTTAGGGTACACTCATTCAGACTGCTCTTACTTCCTCATTTTTCAGAATACAAGCCTGAAACAATTTCTAAAGACTGTTGACATCTAGTGGAAGGCATAGGAACTGCAATTTGAGTCCAATTTGAGTCAATGGATACTGTAATGGCATTGAATAGAAAACTACAAAACCAAAAAAAAACTACTTCCGAATGGATTTTTCTCAGGTTTTCGCCTGCCAAATCAATTCTGTTAAACTCAGACACTATTTTAACAGTTTCGGAAACTTTAGAGTGTTTTCTATCAAAATCTACCAGTTATATGCATATAATATCTTCTGGGCCCGAGAAGCAGGCAGTTTAATTTGGGCATGCTTTTCAGCCAAAATTCCGAATGCTGCCCCCTACCCTAGAGAAGTTAAAAGTGCCTTCCTCACCATCTTAAATAAGCATGCCCCATTAAAAAAATGTAGAACCAGGAAAGAATATAACCCCTGGTTCACTCCAGACCTGAATGCCCTTGACCAGCACAAAAACATCCTGTGGCATACTGCATTAGCATTAGCATCGAATAGCCCCCGTGATATGCAACTTTTCAGGGAAGTTAGGAACCAATATACACAGGCAATTAGGAAAACAAAGGCTAGCTTTTTCAAACAGAAATTTGCACAAACACCAAAAAGTAGCACAAACACCAAAAAGTTCTGGGACACTTTAAAGTCCATGGAGAATTAGAGCACCTCCTCCCAGCTGCCCTATGCTCTGAGTCTAGGAAACACTGTCACCACCGATAAATCTGCGATAATTGAGAATTTCAAAAAGCATTTTTCTACGGCTGGCCATGCTTTTCACCTGGCTACCCCTACCCCGGTCAACAGCCCTGCACCCCCCACAGCAACTTGCCCAAGCCTCCCTCACTTCTAATTCACCCAAATTCAGATAGCTGATATTCTGAAAGAGCTGCAAAATCTGGACCCCTACAAATCAGCTGGGCTAGACAATCTGGACCCTTTCTTTCTAAAATGATCCGCCAAAATTGTTGCAACCCCTATTACTAGCCTGTTCAACCTCTCTTTCGTATCGTCTGAGATCCCCAAAGATTGGATAGCTGCCGCGGTCATCCCCCTCTTCAAGATTGAAGACCCAAACTGCTACAGACCTATATCTATCCTACCCTGCCTTTCTAAGGTCTTCGAAAGCCAATTAACAAAACAGATTACCGACCATTTCGAATCCCACCGTACCTTCTCCGCTATGCAATCTGGTTTCCGAGCTGGTCATGGGTGCACCTCAGCCACGCTCAAGGTCCTAAACGATATCATAACCGCCATCGATAAGAAACAATACTGTGCAGCTGTATTCATCGACCTGGCCAAGGCTTTCAGCTCTGTCAATCAACACATTCTTATTGGCAGACTCAACAGCCTTGGTTTCTCAAATGACTGCCTCGCCTGGTTCACCAACTACTTCTCAGACAGAGTTCAGTGTGTCAAATCGGAGGGCCTGTTGTCCGGACCTCTGGCAGTCTATGGGGGTGCCAGAGGGTTCAATCCTCGGGCCGAATCTCTTCTCTGTATACATCAATGATGTTGCTCTTGCTGCTGGTGATTCTCTGATAGACCTCTACACAGACGACACCATTCTGTATACTTCTGGCCCTTCTTTGGACACTGTTAACTAACCTCCAGACGAGATTCAATGCCATACAACTCTCCTTCCGTGGCCTCCAACTGCTCTTAAATGCAAGTAAAACTAAATGCATGCTATTCAACCGATCGTTGCCCACACCTGCCAGCCCGCCCAGCATCACTACTCTGGACGGTTTGGACTTAGAATATGTGGACAACTACAAATACCTAGGTGTCTGGTTAGACTGTAAACTCTCCTTCCAGACTCATATTAAGCATCTCCAATCCAAAATTAAATATACAATCAGCTTCCTATTTCGCAACAAATCATCCTTCACTCATGCTGCCAAACATACCCTCGTAAAACTGACTATCCTACCGATCCTCGACTTCGGCGATGTCATTTACAAAATAGCCTCCAACACTCTACTCAGCAAATTGGATGCAGTCTATCACAGTGCCATCCGTTTTGTCACCAAAGCCCCATATACTACCCACCATTGCGTCCTGTATGCTCTCGTTGGCTGCAAAAATCTCTGAAGCTAGAGACTCATATCTCCCTCACTAGCTTTAAGCACCAGCTGTCAGAGCAGCTCATAGATCACTGCACCTGTAGCCCACCTGTAATTAGCCCATCCAACTACCTCCTCCCCATACTGTTATTTATTTTATTTATTTTGCTCCTTTGCACCCAAGTATCTCTACTTGTACACTCATCTTCTGCACATCTATCACTCCAGTGTTTAATTGCTATATTGTAACTATTTCGCCACTATGGCCTATTTATTGCCTTACCTCCGTTATCCTACCTCATTTGCACACACTGTATGTAGACTTTTTCTATTGTATTATTGACTGTATGTTTGTTTATTCCATGTGTAACTCTGTGTTGTTGTTTGTGTTGCACTGCTTTGCTTTGTCTTGGCCAGGTCGAAGTTGTAAATGAGAACTTGTTGTCAACTAGCCTACCTGGTTAAAAATATATATATATTATTTCACCTTTAAATACAATTTCCATGTCCTCTGTTGCTTATTATGACAGAAGGGACTGGAGATGGAGGACTGGAGACTAGACAGTCAGTCTCTTAAGTAGTTTGCTATGTTGATGGAGATAATCCGGGAACCTCCGCGGTTAGAGTAAATGCCTTCTCTTTTAAAGAGTGTTGGTTGCTCCCACAGCAAGTCAAAATTGTCACAAAAAGAGAAATTCCTGTCTTTGCAAAGTTTCTTCAGAAACTCGTTTCGTTTAGGGCAGCGAGGCGGCTGTAACTTCTATAGCATGGCAGGAGGCCAGAGATGATTATTCTCTTTCCTGTGGCAACAAGGGTGTTCAAGAGAATGTTGTAGTAGAGATAGAAGGGGAGTATTTTCCTGTGTGCATGGTCAGTCTGTCTGAATGGAGACAAATAGAGCTTAGAGTTTGTGTGCTGTGTCCATCCCAAACGGCAACCTATTTACTATTTAGTGCACTACGTTTGACCAAAGGTGGTGCATTATTTGGGGGCCCCCGAGTGGCGCAGCGGTCTGAGGCAATGCATCTCAGTTCTAGAGGCGTCACTACAGACCCTGGTTCGAACCCGGGCTCACAACCGGCCGTGATCGGGAGTCGGCGCACAATTGTCCGGGTTAGGGGAGGGACTTGCCTAGTTAAATAAAGATTAAAATAAATAAATATATAGATATATATATATAGGGAATAGGGTGCCATTTGGTATGAGCACTTGTTTTACTTTTTCTAAATTCACTGAGCGATTTATTTTGTATTTTTTTATTTAACTAGGCAAGTCAGTTAAGAAAAAATTCTTATTTACAATGACGGCCTACCAAAAGGCAAAAGGCCTCCTGCGGGGATTAAAAATAAAATAAAATATAGGACAGAACCCACATCATGACAAGAGAGACACCACAACACTACATAAAGAGAGACCTAAGATAACAACATAGCATGGCAGCAACACAACATGACAACAACATCGTACCAACACAACATGGTACCAGTTCAACATGAAAGCAGCACAGCATGGCAGCAGCACAACATGGCAGCAGCACAACATGGCAGCAGCACAACATGGTGAGTGAGTGAGTGAGTGAGTGAGTGAGTGAGTGAGTGAGTGAGTGAGTGAGTGAGTGAGTGAGTGAGTGAGTGAGTGAGTGAGTGAGTGAGTGAGTGAGTGAGTGAGTGAGTGAGTGAGTGAGTGAGTGAGTAACTGTGTGATTAGACTAACCTGATGAGAGGAACATTGTCCAGAGTACAGCACAAAGTTGGTCCACTCTGTAGATAAAGCTCCTCCTCACATGACTGGTTATACAGCCTAGACAAATAAAATGCACACACACACACACAAACACACACACATACACACACACAGACACACAGGAGGGGGAATGTTCTGATGAGTACATGGTTTTAAAAATCATGTCAGGCCTTGTAATTGTAACACTGTGGAACAGTCTAGTGCGTAATAGCAGACTATGTTTCTCTATTGCAATAGTCCTGTTATGGAAATACTAGTCTGGAAGTGACATTACATGGAAGACTGTTTTGACAACCCCACACACACACCCAGTATGGTGTAAGACTTTGGGAGTGAGTCAAAGACAGTTAAACATCATCACTAAGGACAGTATGTCGCAGTGCACACACATTGTCACACACACATTACACACATGTGGTTTTTACATCACCCAGAAATACTCTGGTGAACCACTGCTACTCCCACACCATATAAACACACACACACAGAGGAATGCACCTCCCTCTGTGTGGTACAGTTTGAATTCTCACAAGACCAGCAACATTATACTGGTGTGTTTAACCTGAGGTAAATATTAGCATCAATGTTGTATATTATTGGTTCTCCCACCACAGAGTGAGACAATACAATGGTACTTTGAGTGTTATTCCACCTGCTCTCAATAAAGTTGTCATTCATGTTTTTCTAGCATTCCCTTTAGACATACTGTATGCTGTAGGTCAGTGTCTGCACCTACTAGCCCCAGAAACAGGTGTGGTGTCACATTATAGGGACAATGGCCGTGAGTGCTAGAGTTTCTATTTGTAGCCTAAACATTAACTAGCCTAAACAGGGTTTGCCCTGGATCAAAAAGGGGCTTAGGTGGTGGCGTGGCAGGAGGCGTATTATAAAAAACATATACTGTAGCTCCATTATCTTTTCTGCATACTTTATATCTGGTTTTAATCGTTTAAGTTTACACTGAAAGTGTTTTTCCATCCCAAAAATGTGTTTCTAAAATTAAATAAAAAGATCTATATCTGTTTTTTACATAGGCAGCCCGGGAAAAAAATGCTTAGGCGGCCCATTCAAGGATTTCAATTATAACCAGTTAAAGTTAAAACCAGTTATAACCAGTTATTAAACTGGAACTGACAGCATTTTAGCAACAGTTAACCCACTGTTCCCTGGGCGCCGGAGACGTGGCTGCCGATTAAGGCAGCCCTCCGCACCTCTCTGATTCAGAGGGGTTGGGTTAAATGCTGAACACACATTTTAGTTGAATGCAATCAGTTGTACAACTGACTAGGTATCCCCCTTTCCCCTTAACATAGCCAATCAGAACTACAGTAGGCCATTATGCAAACAAGCCATTTTCCACAAGGGCCTGCCATCATTCACTTTGAACTTGTCTGTGTGTTGCAACATCGCAAACTACTGCAAATATGTAAATACCACGGGAGTCCTCTTACATTTGGGAACTTTTACTATGACTTTTTTTGCCTATGTTTACTGACACCGGTCATATTCAGCGGGTGTTACGCGTTCGAAAATTCACCAGTTATTCTGAGCTCTGGCACACCAAATGACACGTGCATCTGTAGCTGTGTAGCCTCCGAAAAACTATGAGGGAAAAAGTCAGCCACTCACCCACTCCTCCGATGACATGACATCCTCCTAGCTAGCTATATAACTAACGTTAGGCTTCTGTGTTTTTAGCTTGCTATATATATAGATATGCTAGCCTATTAGCCACGTTATGACTGACTTGGGATCATTGCCCCTGGTAGTTTGATTGTATTGACATTCATCAGTTTTTGTCCAAAATATTGAGTCATTGAAACTGATTTACAACCTGATAGCAACCTTTTTTGGACTACCAAGAAATGTATTGGTGAATTATATTAATCATGCATTGAACTGCATCCATCAATTCTGCCAACAATTCCTTACTGTATGTCATGGAATGTTGAGTCAAATATAACCCATTTTTAAAACCTCTTATAATGTTGGTTTTATAACATAATTCTATTTTGGACTGATATTATGATTGTCTGTCTGTTTCATATCTGCAAAGTAGTTCAAAGGCTGTCAGTTACACTTTAACACAAATGAGATATGATTTAGCTACGTACCAGTTATCCACAGGGCAGACATGCTGGTTGTACAAGGCCATAGCGTACCTGTGACGAAGAAAAGAGTTAGCCTATACATCAGACAGACAACATGGATCAGGTAAAGGGCAATGGTTAGGGTTAAACACATCAGGCAGGATGCAACACACCTGACTCAACTCATCAACTAACCATGGTCTTAAATCTGGACCACACAACTGGAACTTGAACATTTGATTACTTGAAGCATTACACTTATTAATGCCCAGTCATTCATATTAAAATATGCAACGTACTTTTGTAGGGGTGTAATCGCACATGTGCGTACGGGTATCTCGGTTCGGTCCACACTGTGAACCTGAATGAATACATAAAAAATACAAAACAAAAACACTAGACCTTTAGGCTATGCTGCATTGTAGGCCTATACCTCGAGTAAATCTGAGCTGAAAACAACTTTTCAGGCTGTTCAGTTAACTTCTCTAGGATAGGGGGCAGCATTTTCACATTTGGATGAAAAGCGTGCCCAGAGTAAACTCCTACTCCGTCCCAGATGCTAATATATGCATATTAATATTAGTATTGGATAGAAAACACTCTGAAGTTTCTAAAACTGTTTGAATCATGTCTGTGACTATAACAGAACTTATTTGGCAGGCAAAACCCCGAGGACAAACCATTCAAATTTTTTTTTTTTTTTGAGGTCACTCTTTTCAATGGGTTTTCATTGGGAATCCAGATTTCTAAGGGACCTTCCTGCAGTTCCTATCGCTTCCACTGGATGTCAACAGTCTTTAGAAATTGGTTGAGGTTTTTCCTTTGAGAAATGAAGAAGTAGCCATGTTCAGAATGAGGCTCCAGTGAAGTGTACTGTTTGTTAGAGGCGCGTGACCAGAAAGCATGCTACACATTGTTTTCCTCCGGTATTGAACACAGATCATCCCATCTTCCATTTTTATCGATTATTTCCGTAAAAAAATAGCTAAAGTTGTATTACAAAAGTAGTTTGAAATGTTTGGACAAAGCTTACAGGTAACCTTTGAGATATTTTGTAGTCACGTTGTGCAAGTTGGAACCGGTGTTTTTCTGGATTAAACACGCCAAATAAATTGACATTTTGGATATATATCGACGGAATTAATCGAACAAAAGGACCATTTGTGATGTTTATGGGACATATTGGAGTGCCAACAGAAGAAGCTCGTCAAAGGTAAGTGTAACGGATGTGAAATGGCTAGCTAGTTAGCGGGTACGCGCTAATAGCGTTTCAATCGGTTACGTCACTTGCTCTGAGACTTGAAGTAGGGTTTCCCCTTGCTCTGCAAGGGCCGCGGCTTTTGTGGAGTGATGGGTAACGACGCTTCGTGGGTGACTGTTGTTGATGTGTGCAGAGGGTCCCTGGTTCGAGCCCGGGTATGGGCGAGGGGACGGACTAAAGTTATACTGTTACATAAGGCATGAATTATATCTTTATTTCTGCGTTTTGTGTCGCGCCGGGAGGGTTGAAATATGATGGTCTGTGATTGTTAGCTGGAGTGCTATCCTCAGATAATAGCATTGTTTTCTTTTGCCGTAAAGCATTTTTTAAATCTGACATGTTGGCTGGATTCACAACAAGTGTAGCTTTAATTTGTTGTATTGAATGTGTGATTTCATGAAAGTTTAATTTTTATAGTAATTTATTTGAATTTGGCACTCTGCATTTTCACTGGATGTTGGCCAGGTGGAACGCTACCGTCCCACATATCCCAGAGAGATTAAAACAACTAGAGCCTATGTGCACGTTGCAATCAAAATTAAAATCTTAATTGGCGCATTTCAAACTGTCCTTTTGTGAGGCGCAGCCGGGAACTAGTTCTGCGAGTGGTGGGGTCGATCAACCAGAAGTGGAGGATCTTCCATCATTGTTTAAATATCTAGTTTGGGAATGTTTTGGCTTCCCAGTAGATTACAACGGCGACGGACAGAGAGTTGTGGATAAAACGTTAACAGTATTTCGCCACACTCAATGAGAAAAGCCTATGCAATTGCTAACGCCTCAAATATGTTGACACATTTACGTGGACATCACCCCAGTATACCGGAGCAAGACCGAAACGCAAAGAAACAACATCATCGCCCCGCTGCATTCAAGCAGCCCTTGGCAGCTGATTCTGACCGGGCCAAAGAAATTACAAGAGCGATAGGTAGGCTGTGTTCATATATATATTTTTTTTTTACAGTCTTTGGTTTATAGACGGATAAGCGCCCATTCTCGGTGGTTGAGAATAGGGGGTTTCAGCACCATTAGGAACTTCCCTCTTGCACCCATTCAGCAAACACAGGTAGCACCCATTACACTTCAATCATTCCCAATGTGAATGGCTATGCCTGCTACGCTATGAAACCACATACAGAGACTTACCAGTCTCAATTGATATGGTGAAAACTATGTGTGGGGAGGCAGAGGTACAGAAACTCACAGCAATACCTTTGTCAGATAACATTGTTAAACAAATAATTCATACTATTGCTAGTGTAACGGATGTGAAATGGCTAGCTAGTTAGCGGGTACGCGCTAATAGCGTTTCAATCAGTTACGTCACTTGCTCTGAAACCTAGAAGTAGTGTTTCCCCTTGCTCTGCAAGGGCCGCGGCTTTTGTGGAGCGATGGGTAACGACGCTTCGTGGGCGACCGTTGTTGATGTGTGCAGAGGGTCCCTGGTTCGCGCCCGAGGTCGGGGCGAGGGGACGGTTTAAAGATATACTGTTACACTAGCAATCAAGAGGAAATTGAAGAAGAAAAAAAACTCCCCAGATTATGCTCGCCAAATTGACGTTAGCTATGAGTGCCGAGATGCCCATGCATTGACTTTTGTTCGCTATATATGTCAGGGGATGATATTCACGATGACGTATTGTTCTGTCTCACGATTCCCAAGCATGAAATGGCACAGGGGATGTTCAGTGTGCTGTGTGGCTATATTGACGAAAAACAGATTCCATCTATAGCAGGACGGCGGGCACAAATATCATATCAATGCCAAGCGTCGGTTGGAGTGATGTAAAGCTCGCCGCCATTGAAGCAGTGGAAACGCATTCTCTGGAATGATGAATCACGCTTCACCATCTGGCAGTCTGACGGATGAATCTGTGTTTGGCAGGTGACAGGAGAACGCTACCTGCCCCAATGCATAGTGCCAACTGTATAGTTTGGTGGAGGAGGAATAATGGTCTGGGGCTGTTTTTCATGGTTCGGCCTAGGCCCCTTAGTTCCAGTGAAGGGGAAATCTTAACGCTACAGAATACAATGACATTCTAGACGATTCTGTGCTTCCAACTTTGCGGCAACAGTTTGGGGAAGGCCCTTTCCTGTTTCAGTATGACAATGCCCCTATGCACAAAGCGAAGTCCATAAAATAAATGTTTTGTCGAGATTGGTGTGGAAGAACTTGACTGGCCTGCACAAAGCTCTGACAACCTCATCGAACACCTTTGGGATGAATTGGAACGCAGACTGCGAGCCAGACCTCACTAATGCTCTTGTGGCTGAATGGAAGCAAGTCCCCGTAGCAATGTTCCATCATCTAGTGCAGGTATTCCCAAACTGGGGTACACGCAATTCGGTCAGTGGTACGCCAAATAAAAATGTAATTCACATTTTTCTTTAAATATATGTATATTATTATTATTATTCACATTTTCAAACAGTCCATTTATGTTTTCCAACAGAGCTGTACATTTCTGTTATGTTTTTTTCTCGCCTGAGTAGTCTCGTTTCACTGCCAAAAATAAAATTAAACCATCTAGTGTTCAGCGAAATAACAACACAATGTCAAATACAGGTAGCCTTGTCAAATAATTAACATCCAATCACATTAACCGTTACTCTCTCGCGGGAATTCCACTAACGGTCAGTTTGTAGCCAAACGTAGCTGCTGCTCATTCCAATTGCCCGAAAATAGATAAATGGTTTAAAAAAGTAAGACCTGCATCCATAGAGACACATACCAGCTCTACTGGTAGCACTGCTACTACCAGCAGTACTACACCTGCACCTGTCAACAACACAAGTTGTTCTGCTTCCACGAGCACATCCAATGCTAGCATCAGTAATTCTACATTTGTTGTGAGCCCAGCTAGCATGGACACTGACAGTTGTGAATCTGATGCAGCCGAAGAGCTACTGCCCCCTTACCCGGGAAAGCACTGAACAACAGACAGGGACGTTGGACCATCAAAGAGGCGCAAATATGATAACTACATTGATTTGGGGTTCACTTATATAGGGAGTAGTGCCTTTCCTCAGCTACAGTGTGTTAAATGTGCAAAAGTACTACCTCACAACTCGATTAAACCTTCACCCTTGCGCAGACATTTAGAAACAAAACATGCCAATTTGAAAAATGAGCCACGGGAGTTTTTTGAGCGAGAATTAAGATGACTTTCGAGTAGTAAGACATGTATAAAAGCAACAGATACCATTAATAAGAAGGGGCTAGAAGCATCTTATATGGTGAGCTACCGAGTGGTTAGGACAGGCAAGCCCCATACTATTGTGGAGGACTTAATTCTTCCTGCTGCTGTGGATATGGCTGGGAAAAGGCCAAAAAAACTATACAGACAATGACTTCATCAAACAACACTGTTTCACGATGCATCAGTGACATTGCAGATGTTTTGAAACAATTACTGCTTCGCATACAAGCCAGTGAATTCTATGCGTTACAGCTGGATGAGTCAACAGACGTGGCGGGCCTGGCACAGCTTCTGGTATATGTCCGTTACGTTTATGTGGGGTCAATTAAGGAAGACATCCTCTTCTGCAAACCACTGGAAACCAGGACAACAGGAGAGGATATTTTTAAAGTACGGACAGCTTTGCGACATCAAATGGACTTTGGTGGTCAAGATGTGTTGGTATCTGTGCTGATGGCGCAAAAGCCATGACAGGGAGACATAGTTGAGTGGTAACGCACGTGCAAGCAGTTGCTCCCTATGCCACTTGGATACACTGCAGCATCCACCGAGAGGCTCTTGCTGCCAGGAGAATGCCTGACGGCTTGAAAGACGTTTTGGACACTACAGTGAAAATGGTTAACTTCGTTAAAGCAAAGCCCCTGAACTCTCGTGTATTTTCTGCACTATGCAATGATATGGGCAGCGACCATGTAACGCTTTTACAACATACAGAAGTGCACCGGTTATCAAGGGGCAAAGTATTGACACGTTTTTTAACTTTAAGCTCGTCTCTCAATTTTTTCTTTACTGACCATGATTTTCACTTGTCTGACCGCTTGCATGATTACGAGTTTCTCACACGACTGGCCTATCTGGGTGATGTTTTTTCTTGCCTGAATGATCTGAATCTAGGATTACAGGGACTCTCCGCAACTATATTCAATGTGCGGGACAAATTTGAGGCTATGATCAAGAAGTTTGAGCTCTTCTCTGTCTGCATTAACAAGGACAACACACAGGTATTTTCATCATTGTATGATGTTTTGTATGCAAATATACTCAAGCTTACAGACAATGTCAAATGTGATATAGCGAAGCACCTGAGTGAGTTGTGTGCTCAATTACGCAGGTACTTTCTCAAAACGGATGACACAAACAACTGGATTCGTTATCCCTTTTCATGCCCTGCAGTCCACTTACCGATATCTGAACAAGAGAGCCTCATCGAAATTGCAACAAGCGATTCTGTGAAAATATAATTTAATCAGAAGCCACTGCCAGATTTCTGGATTGGGCTGCACTCAGAGTATCCTGCCTTGGCAAATCGCGCTGTTAAGACACTGATGCCCTTTGCAACCACGTACCTATGTGAGAGTGGATTCTTGGCCCTCACTAGCTGGAAACTAAATACAGGCACAGACTGTGTGTGGAAAAAGACAGAGACTCTCTCCAATACAACCCAACATTGCAGAGTTATGTGCATCCTTTCAAGCACACCCTTCTCATTAACCTGTGGTGAGTTATTCCCCATTTTTGATTATCAAATAAGGGTTTATATGTAAAATGGCTAAATAAAGAGCAAAATTATTGATTATTATTATATTATTATTTGTGCCCTGGTCCTATAAGAGCTATTTGTCACTTCCCCCGAGCCAGGTTGTGACAAAAACTGACACTCATTCTTATGTTTAATAAATGTATTGTATAGTGTGTGTGTGTGTGTGTCAGGCTTACAATGATGGCAAAAAAACAACATTTGAGAGTGTGCGGACCCTGGTGCTAGAGGGGGTACGCAGCTGGAGGTTGAATGTTTGAAGGGGTACGGGACTATAAAAAGTTTGGGAGCTACTGATCTAGTGGAAAGCCTTCCCAAAATAGTGGAGGCTGTTATAGCAGCAAAGGGAGGACCAACTTCATATTAATGCCCATGATTTTGGAGATCTTCGACGAGCAGGTGTCCACATGTAGTAGTCATGTAGATTAAAAGGGGCATATAAGCAGAAAATGAAAGCTCTTACAATATTCGATAATGACATTTCTCTAAAAACAGGCTATAGGCTACATGTGCACCACCAAGTCAGAACAGTCGGCTAAGTTCTGAGGGGGGTGAGGGACCAAATTCTTAGAGTGAGGCCCATGGGCTACTAACAGCTTACTACACAACATACTGTACACTTAGTAATACTTTCTTAGCTACAGTATACATATCCTAGAACTTGAAAAAAACAAGGTCGAATCATGACATCATTGACCTTCAGGTCAGAATGTCATAGCTCTAGCAATTGGCCCGAGTTCACGACTTCGAATTCCGAGTTGTAAGACCGTTCAAAACATATTTTCACAGTCCGAGCTTGTTTTTTTCCAAGTTCCCAGTTGTCTTGAACACAGAAGAAGTCATGCTGGATTGACTGTATTCAACCTCTTCTGTCCCTTGGTGTTGCGTGTGAATGTTCATCTTTTTAAGTTTGGAAAAGATACCTTCTCAGACAGATGTTTTTAATTCTTAAACCCAGACTTGGACCACACACCCTTTCCACCGAATAGCAGGCAGGGGAAGCAAAATAATTATTGCTTTGCAACGCTTGCAGTTAGCCACTCGTTCCTTCCAAACCACTCATTTTTGAATTTGCGATTTGTTATGTAATGTTTATGTCCAATGGCCGATGAGCACCGATACGTTTTATCTATAATTTCTCTTCATAAATCAAATCAAATTTTATTGATCACATACACATGGTTAGCGGATGTTATTGCGAGTGTAGCGAAATGCTTGTGCTTCTAGTTCTGACAGTGCAGTAATATCTAACCGTAATCAAACAATTCCACAACACCTACCTGTCACACTTTCATTACACATACCTGTCCCCTATTCCCACTGATTAGTACTTGTATGAGTGTGCCCTTTGGTATCCATTGGGTTGTCGACTAATGGTCCCATGTGAGTACCTGTGCTGTGTGTTTTGGGCTTTCGTGCCCTTGTGGATTGCGCAGATGATTACGGGTCTCGTCCCGTGTGACAATCATTGTGGCTAGTGTTATTTATTCGAGGTACTCCTCACTCTTGTCTGGGTTTCAACTCTGTGTTTTTGTTACGTGTTTGTTTGGTCTTTATACCGTGCCTTTACGCGGCACGCCGTAATTTGGGGCTTAATTTTAAAAAACTATTACGCATTCCTGCGCCTGCCTGCCAAATCTCTTCATTCCAACGTGACACTACCTAATGCACACATCTAAGTAAAGGGATGGAATAAGAATATATACATATAAATATATGAATGAGGCCTCCTGGGTGGCGCAGTGGTCTAAGGCACTGCATCGCAGTGCTAGCTGTGCCACCAGAGATTCTGGGTTCGAGCCCATGCTGTGCTGCAGCCGGCTGAGACCGGGAGGCTCATGGGGCGACGCACAATTGGCCCAGCGTCGTCCGGGTTAGGGAGGGTTTGGCCGGCAGGGATATCCTTGTCTCATCGCGGACTAGCGACTCCTGTGGCAGGCCTGGCGCAGTGCACCCTGACCAGGTCGCTAGGTGTACGGTGTTTCCTCCGACACATTGGCGCGGCTGGCTTCCGGGTTGGATGTGGCTTGGTGCAAATTTGCAAAATGCAAATTAATTACTTAAAAATCATACAATGTGATTTTCTGGATTTTTGTTTTAGATTCCGTCTCTCGCAGTTGAAGTGTACCTATGATAAAAATTACAGACCTCTACATGCTTTGTAAGTAGGAAAACCTGCAAAATCGGCAGTGTATCAAATACTTGTTCTCCCCACTCTATATATATACACACACACCTGTTCTGAAAGGCCCCTGAGTCTGCAACACCACTAAGCAAGGGGCACCACCAAGCAAGCGGCACCATGAAGACCAAGGAGCTCTCCAAACAGGTCAGGGACAAAGTTGTGGAGAAGTACAGATCAGGGTTGGGTTATAAAAAAATATCCGAAACTTTGAACATCCCCGGAGCACCATTAAATCCATTATTAAAAAATTGAAAGAATATGGCACCACAACAAATCTGCCAAGAGAGGGCCGCCCACCAAAACTCATGGACCAGGCAAGGAGGGCATTAATCAGAGAGGCAACAAAGAGACCAAAGATAACTCTGAAGGAGCTGCTAAGCTCCACAGCAGAGATTGGAGTATCTGTCCATAGGACCACTTTAAGCCGTACACTCCACAGAGCTGGGCTTTACGGAAGAGTGGCCAGAAAAAAGCCATTGCTTAAAGAAAAAAATAAGCAAATACATTTGGTGTTTGCCAAAAGGAATGTGGGAGACTCCCCAAATATATGGAAGAAGGTACTCTGGTCAGATGAAACTAAAATTGAGCTTTTTGGCCATCAAGGAAAACGCTATGTCTGGCGCAAACCCAACACCTCTCTTCACCCAGAGAACACCATCCCACAGTGAAGCATGGTGGTGGCAGGATCATGCTGTGGGGATGGTTTTCATCAGCAGGGAATGGGAAACTGGTCAGAATTGAAGAAATGATGGATGGCACTAAATACAGGGAAATTCTTGAGGAAAACCTGTTTCAGTCTTCCAGAGATTTGAGACTGGGACGGAGGTTCACCTTCCAGCAGGGCAATAACTCTAAGCATACTGCTAAAGCAACACTCGAGTGGTTTAAGGGGAAACATTTAAATGTCTTGGAATGTCTTGAAAGCCCAGACCTCAATCCAATTGGGAATCTGTGGTATGACTTAAAGATTGCTCTACACCAGCGGAACCCATCCAACTTGAAAGAGCTGGAGCAGTTTTGCCTTGAAGAAAGGGCAAAATTCCCAGTGGCTATAGACTTGCAGCTGTAATTTCTGCAAAAGGTGGCTCTACAAAGTATTGACTTTGCGGGGGTTAATAGTTATGCACGCTCAAGTTCAGTTTTTTTCTCTTATTTCTTGTTTGTTTCACAATAAAAAATATTTTGCATCTTCAAAGTGGTAGGCATGTGTAAATAACATGACACAAACCCCCCCAAAAAATCTATTTTAATTCCAGGTTGTAAGGCAACAAAACAGGAAAAATGCCAAGGGGGGTGAATTCTTTCGCAAGCCACTATATTCAATTACCATCACAGCCCTAACCATAACCTGCTACACAGCCAACATCATTGTCACCATATTAACAATATAGTCAACAAACTAGAACTACAAACACGTTAGTAAACCCACAATCCAATGTGTCGAATCATGCAGTTCAGCAAGCAGTTTAACAGTTACACCAGCGGGCCCTTGTGGGGAAAAAAAGCTTACCTTGACTTAGCTATCCAACACTGCTGTTGAGGCTACTGTGGACCATCATTGCAAAACCATGTGCTTTAATCAGTTATTTGGTGGCATGTGAATATATTTAGTATAGTTTTCTAAAAAGGATAACTTTTTTAATGTTTCACTGTCATTTTTTAAAATGAAATTCAGCGAGTATGGTAGTCCTCCCCTTCCTCCTCTGAGGAGTCTCCACTGAATTGTAGTAATCATGGTCGAATTACTGGGGGTAAGCTTGGGCGGAAATAGCCACAGGATGATTTTTCAATACCGTTAATACCGTTTAAACTATTTATTAGATTTTTTTTATACATTTTAATATTTGTAGCTACTTTTTCAGTAAATACCTGCAGTCAACTTGTGCAATACATTAGGATATAAAGCAGATCGCTTTCTTCATTTCACCTGTCCCCAGTACAGACGAGCCAGTCACATGTTTGTTTGTAAATAGCACAACGGGATAAAACGGGAGCAGGTGAGTCCAGCTGTGTATTGACAGGGGTTGCGTTTTATATTTAAAGTCAAAAATGTTTGTTTGCTTAAATAAAGTGATCAGGGAAGTGCAACTATAGTTTTCCTTCACAGAAAATACATTGGTGCAACATATACAGCGGAAAACAGAATTTCAATGTTATTTGACTGGCAGCCACACAAGTAAATGAGCTTACAATGAAAAAGAAAGGTATTTTTGGCTAAAACGATGCATGGCCATCATATTTCTAATGTTAATCATAGAAAGAATGTAGCCAGCTACATTTCCTAATGTTTCGCTTGAAGTTAATCTGGCATTTTACAAGAGAAAAGTGCCTACATATTAGTCAGAGCGCTGTCTGCTGATAGAATGCCCCTTTCTGAATTCTGATCCAAGTGGAGAAGTGCAACTGAAGCACAAAATGAGTCTGATGCCGAGCAGAAATTACAATAAGAAGCATTTTACATCTGAGTTCACAAAACAGGGCAAAATATTTCTTATGCGTTCATATTTTTTCCTGCGTGAAAAACACAGCATTCTGCATTAAAGAGACCCCTAATTTTTACTTATCTAAGTAAGTGGCTGAATTAATTAATAAGGTGACGTGTTAGCTTATTGTGTTAGCTTTCTGGTAATAGTGTTAGCTTTCTGGTAATTTTTTGCATTTTTTTGGCGCCCCCTTGTGTACTAAGCCGGTAATACCGTATATCCCAGTATGAGAGAAGGACGGTATGCAAATCTGGATACTGCCCAACCCTACCGGGGTCCCCCATTGATTTGGCAAAATGTGTAGAATTGCAGAAAATTTGCTGTAGAACGTTTTTCTCTCCGCCACTGTGGCCCCTCATGATTTCAGATTTTTGGTGTTGCCCATCCCTGATGCAGAATGTGCAGCTCGCACCGATGTGACCAATTCAAAATGTAACTGCACAGCCAAGTCAAAGGGTCGCAAAATGTGACTAAATGGTCGCAGTCTGGAGCCCTATTCACCGTCAGCTTTTGTCCTACTGTAGTTTGGTTTAGTATCAAACAATCAGAATAGAGAAAGCCCATTAACAACACAGCATTCATTTGTTGCCATCCATGCACTACTCATAAAAAATTTTAAGAACTTTATTATTCAGAAACATAAAATACGGCCAAATCAAAAATCTAATCAAATTTTATGCGCCAAATACAACAGGTTACAGTGAAATGCTCACTTACAAGCCCTTACCAACAATACTTTAAGAAGTTCAAAAAAAATTGTGTTAAGTAAAAAATGTAATTTTAAATTTTAAATAACAAATAATTAAACAGCAGCAGTAAAATAACAATAGCGAGGCTATATGCAGGGGGTACCGGTACAGAGTCAATCTTTTCAGTCTCCTGAGCAGGAATAGATTTTGTCGTGCCCTCTTCACGACTGTCTTAGTGTGTTTAGACCACGATAGTTTGTTGGTGATGTGGACACTAAGGAACTTGAAGCTCTCAACCTGCTTCAATACAGCCCCGTCGATGAGAATGGGGGCGTGCTCTGTCCTCCTTTTCCTGTAGTCCACAATCATTTCCTTTGTCTTGATCACGATGAGCTAGAGGTTGTTGTCCTGGCACCACACAGCCAGGTCTCGGACCTCCTCCCTATAGACTGTCTCATCGTTGTCGGTGATCAGGCCTGGCCATGCAGTCATGAGTGAACAGGGAGTACAGGAGGGGACTGAGCACGCACACCGACACCAACATACCATCAAAAACGAGAAAAATATTGTGATTTGATATTTTTGGCCAGCTCTACTAGGAACATCATGACACACAGATCACCTGAGACCAAAAACTAAATTACATTTTGGTAAACAAACACTCCACCATCTGCCTCTGAAGCCACAGCAACCATGAATAATCATCATACAGAGAGAGGGGAGAGGGAGAGATAAAAGTGAAGAGGAGAGAGATACATAGAGAGATAGGGGAGGAAGAGAGAGAGAGGGAGAGAGAGGTAAGCGATGGGAGGGAGGAAGAGAGAGGGGAGATAAAAGAGAAGGGGATAGATAGAGAGATAAGAGAAGGGGATATATAGAGAGAGAGGGGGAGATAAAAGTGAAGGGGATAAATAGATAGATGGATAGATAGAGAGAGAGCGAGGGGGAGATAAAAGAGAAAGGGTTAGATAGAGAGGGGGGAGATAAAAGAGAAGGGGATAGATGAGATAGAGAGGGGGAGAAACGTGAAAGAGAGAGGAGGATAAAAGTGAAAGTGAAAGAGGGGGATAAAAGGAGAGGGAAAGAGAGAGAAAAAGAGATAGACACTAGCTAGCCTCAAAACACCAAGTAACTGCTCCCAAAATACAAATCAGCTTGTGTACGCTGCCACACACACACACACACAAAGTGAAAATAGGACAGGTAGGTGTGAATGACAGACAAGACACAGGTAGTAATAGATTACTGAAAGTGTCCTCACCCTGCATGGGCCTCTCAGGGTTTCTAAAACATGGAGAGGACAGAGTTCGGGGGGAAAAAAAGAGCAAGAGAGTTCTCCTGCAGAAACACAATCACCACATTCACTCAACCTGAACAGTCACGCCTCACTGAGCTGGGCTGGCTAACTGTTTTCAACTAGTTTTTCCCTTTTCCTCAAACCCGTTTTTGTGAACTCATGGAGTTCTTGAAGTTAAAATAACACCAAGTGTGGTTTGGTTATAGACAATTTCTCAAAATAAAGTGCTCTTTCTTTGCCTTGATACTAGCTATATGGGCTGTATATGGTGGCACGATAATAATAGATGTGCTTACATCCGTGGGCTGAGTTGTGGTGGTGTGTGTGTGTGGTTTGGCTATAATTGCATGACTGGGAGGCAGCAGAAGGGAAAGCCATGTTTTCCTATGGAAACTTCTTGAATCTGTACATTCTGGAACACTACAAAAGAACCCAATGTCAGCCGAGACTGCAGCTTAGGTTTTGGCCACATGCATAAGACTGTTGAATCTAAAAAGGTCTTACTGCAGAAATGTCTCATGACAAATGAAACGGAGATGAACTGTCAGAGAGAGTGCTGCTATCATTTGTTGTTCTGTAATCAAATCAACATCTAAGATTTCATTCACGGAAACAAAACAGAGAAGAGTTGAATGTCTGACTATCAGTACACATTAACTTACCTCGGGATGCCTCTAGGCTATATCTAAAATGGTCAATATAATATTAGCATTTTCGGACACTTGTTTTTGGCATTTTGAAGAGCATGGAAAAAAGGCCACTGTACTGAATTGACACACAGCTCTTCAATAAAACATCAGTGAACTGAAAGGTCAATGGAAGAATCAACGTAAGAAGCTGGCTAGCTATGGGTGGACCATAAAGTCAAGTCATCGTCTAGCTCTGAGTAGCTCTTTCATGGTGCAGGGCTAAGAAGGGCTTACCGTGTGTGTGTGTGTGTGTGTGTGTGTGTGTGTGTGTGTGTGTGTGTGTGTGTGTGTGTGTGTAAGCCCTGAATAAGCACTCTGACTACCCCGGCAGCCCAGTATTTACCCTACTTCCACCCAGCCACGGCAGTGGGAGGAGGGCTTTTACGTAACAAAGCGTGCCTTTTCAATTCCGCTGCCCATTGACTGCTCTGGAAGACAGGGCAGCCTTGTGAGGCCCACTGGACAAGAAGGAAATAGGTAGGGTTGGGCGGTATCCAATGTTCATATGGTCCTTCTCTCATCCCAGGATTTACGGTATTACCGGCTTAGTATACAAGGGGGCGCCATGCACTGTCAACTGTGGGACCGTATACTGTATAGACAGGTGTGTGCCTTTCCAAATCATGTTCAATCAATTGAATTATCTAGAAGAAAAAAGAAACGCACACCTATGTAGGCGAGGTGCTGGCTAGCGGAGTAGAAAACTAGAAAATAAAGGAGAGCCGCACACTCTAGGAGCTCAGATGCAAAAATATTTAATTACCAACGTTTCGACAGGCAAGCTGTCTTCATCAGGGTACAATCACAGACCGAAACATGAAATAGAAACATGAAATAGTTGTGTGTAAGTACTATTTCAGCCAATGTTATAATGCATTCACTGGAAGGTAGTTTATTGGGGTCACGTTGCAGAAGAAAATGTTCCATAGCTTCAATACCGCCCTCGTGAGGAATATTAGTGTATAACGACTCTTTTTGGAGGCAGGCCACTCGATTTCATCTTTGCGTTATATTGGCATCGAACATGTCACCCTCCCTAGGAGAGGGGGTGACCTTGATAATTTATTGTTAAGACGAGAGGCTGCTTGGATATTTAATTTAAAGACCCTTGCTCCCTTCGGTCTTAATGTGGACTTTGATCTGAAGCCATTCTTGTGATTGTTGTGATTGTTGTGACTTTGCCATTGTGGTTGTTTGTAGGCTTGTGTGGCCTTTAGTGAGTCTATGATCGTATGTTATCCATTTGTATTAATTGTATGTTGCTCATTCTATGCCGTTTTAATATGAGTAATTAACCAATGATATTAGGCCACTGTTGGCCATGATTACAGACACCTGTGTGTCTTGACACTATATATAAACGAGTCATCCCGCAGTGTCTGTGATTGTACCCTGATGAAGACGGCTCTCCTTTATTTTCCAATCAATTGAATTTACCACAGGTGGACTCCAATCAAGTTGTAGAAACATTCAAGGATGATCAATGGAAACAGGATGCATCTGAGCTCAATTCCGAGTAAAGGTATTTCAGTTTTTTTTTTTTTTTTTATAAATTTGATAACATTTCTAAAAATATGTTTTTGCTTTGTCATTATGGAGTATTCTGTGTAGATAGATGAGTGGGAAAAAAATGTAATAAGGTATTTTTTTGTTCAATTTTTACACATTTGCAATAAAAAAAAATTACTACGTTTTTGTTTTGTTATTATGGGGTATTGTGTGTAGATTGATGAAGGCAAAAAAATAACTTAATCCATTTTAGAATAAGCCTATGACGTAACAAAATGTGGAAAAAGTCAAGGGGTCTGAATACTTCCCGAAGGCACTGTAGGTAGGAACTACCGAATGTCATTTCTGGTGAGTTTGGACATTTACAAGCAAATGTGAAGGAGAGACATTGTGCAAATGAACAAAGTTTTGGATGCATGTTTGTCTACAGGAACAACATTACTGGCTGTGGAGCAGCATGTGTACACGCTGTAGCTGTGTGGAGTCAGGAGTCGCTAGGGTAACAGGCCAGCTCGGGGAAGAGGGGGAAGGAGAAAATGAACCGAGGAAAAGAAAGAAACGCAAGGAAATCAAGATAGCAGTGGCAGCTGTACATATAACTAATCCAAAGGGCTTGACTTCTCAAATATGGCAGAAAGCTAACACAATATGATGCCCCGTCAACGTATTAATTCAGCCACTTACTTAGATAACTAGCAAGTTAAATTTACAGGTCGTGTTCATGCAGAATTCTGCCTTTTTCACACATGAAAAATGTGTGAAATGATAAAACATGATAAAACAGAAAGAAATATCTTGATCTAAAATGCTTCTTATTGTATTTCTGCTCAGCATCAGACTAATTTTGTGCTCCGACTGATGTGTAGCTACTTTTCTCCGGTACTTTTCTTTTCACTTTGTAGCCAGCCTACTTTTCTTGCTAAAATGCAACATTAACTTTAAGCAAAACATTAGGAAATGTAACTAGCTATATTTTTTTCTATGATAAACATTATAAATATGATGGTCGTGCAAAAAAATAACTTGCTTCTTCATTGTAAGCTCATTTACCCTGCCAGCCAAATAGCGTTGCACTTCTGTTGTCATCTGATGAAAATTAAGCTATTTTCTGCCGAATGTGTTGCACCAATTTATTTTCTGTGAAGGAAAACTATAGTTGCACGTCCCTGATCACTCTACTGAAATAAAAAAAACACTTGACTTTCAATATAAAACATGACCCCTCTCAATACACACCTGCTCCCCCTTTCTCCTGTTGTGCTATTTACAAACAAATAGGTGACTGGCTCAACTGTTCTGGTGAACTATGGTAACATGCTGACCAGACCACAGGCTCGCGTGTGTCCGCGTTCGCGCAAGTTGATTTTGTCCCCCCACACCAGACGCGATCAGGACACGCAGGTTGAAATATCAAAACAAACTCTGAACTAATTATATTAATTTGGGGACAGGTCGAAAAGTATTAAACATTTATGGCAATTTATCTCGCTAACTTGCTGTTGCTAGCTAATTTGTCCTGGGATATAAACATTGGGTTATTATTTTACCTGAAATGCACAAGGTTCTCTATTCTGACAATTAATCTACAGATTAAACGGTCAACCGAGTTCAATTCTAGGAATCTCTCCTCCTTCAGGCTTCTTCTTCTTTGGACTTTATATGGGGGTTGGCAACCAACTTTAAGGTGCATTACCACAACCGACTGGACTGGAGTGTGGACCTCAGTTCATCTTTCAATCACCCACGTGGGTATATGCTCCTAAAAACCAATGAGGAGATGGGAGAGGCAGGACTTGCAGGGCGTCGAGCGTCACAAATAGAACCAAGTTCTATTTTAGCGCCTAGCTACACAGACGCTCATTGATGCGCGCGAGCAGTGTGGGTGAAATGATTGAATAACATGTATGTTAAAATTTCTTTTGCAACACTCGCTCACGAGACACGAGCGGTGTGGTCAGCATGTAAGCTTCATAATGTTAAATAATGTGACAGGTGAAATGGAGAACATGATCTGCTTTATCTACTAAGGTATTGCACAAGTTGACTGCAGTTATTTACTTAAAAAGTAGCTACAAATACTAAAATGAATTGAAAAACATTTGTTTCAAAAATAGTTTCAACGGTGTTGACAGTATTGAAAAACCATCCAGTGGCTATGTCCAAATATCCCAGCATACGGTATACCGCCCAAGCCTAGAAATAGGTGAGAGGAAACTGGCAGCAACACAGCAGCCCTTCCTCTCTATCCATCTTTCCTTCTCTCAGTCTCTCCTTATTTGTGGAGGACAGGCTCACAGTAATGGCTGGAACAGAATAAATGGAATGTTAATCTAACTCATCAAACACATGTGTTTCATGTGTTTGATACCATTCCATTGACTCCATTCAGCCATTATTATGAGCCATCGTCCTCTCAGCAGCCTCCTGTGATACACTCGTATCCTGTGGACCGCTTCGTACATAAAACATTCTTCATTCAGGCTGCAAAGGCGTTGATTTAAAAAAATATATATATATTAAATATGCGTACTTTCTTTATGAAACACCATTTTACACCACCATGCTACTTTACACCATGCTACCATCACCATGACTAATGCTAATTCCTGACATTGTGTACAGCATTCAGACCAGGGGTAAAAAACAGACTGCTGCAACCTGATTGTCTGAACGCAACATCCGGGACTAGCATTTAGCCACTAACCAGACCAGACAGACCGGACCGGACACGTCGCGTGCGCGAGCCTCGCAAAATAAATTTAGAAATCCATGTTATTCAATTACTGCGCCAACAAACGTCTGCTTTACCAAGGGCTAAAATAGAAGTCAGTCCTATTTCTGACGCAGATCGCGCTGAAAGTCCTGCCTCTCCCATCTCCTCATTGGTTTATAGAAGCAGGTACCCACGTGCCATCTCCTCGTTGGTTATACCCACGTGGGTGATTGAAAGACGAACTGTATTGCCGTTGTCGTGGTAATACTATGAAAGTGTAGATGAGATCACCATATAAGTTCAAAGATGAACAAGCCTGGAAGGAGGAGAGATGACTAGAAAGATTCGGTTGGCCATTTTATGTGTGGATTAATTGGTGGAGTAGAGGACCTTGTGCAGTTTATGTAAAATAACAACTCAATGTTTATATCCCAGGACAAATTAGCTAGCAAGTGCAAGCTAACTAGATAAATTGCCATACATGTTTAATGCTTTTCGACCTGTCCCCAAATTAATGTCATTGGTTCAGAGTTTGTTTTGATATTTGTGATCGGGTTTGGTGTAGGGGGACAAACAAATGTATGCACGATGGCACACGCGCGCAGCAGGTATTGGTTCCGTGTTAAATGGTGATGGAAAATGGTGTTTCATAAAGAAAGTATGCATTTTTTTTTATTATCCACCATCTCCTCATTAAATCAAGGTAAGGAGGAAATCGACACCTTTGCAGCCTAAAATGAGAATGTTTTATGTAGTACCTGTCCACGGGGGATAGGAGTGTATAGCTGGCTGCATACGTTCCCTTTGGGCAGTACAATGAAACTGCTCAATATCCCCACCTGCCTGCCTTTGGGTTCAAGCCTAGATTAAAACAAAAACAAAGAGGCACTCACACAACCCAAATTCCAGTGATGGTCAAGGCAGGCAGACTGACAGGTAGTATCGCCCAAAAAGACATGTCCACTCCCTGTCCTGTCTCTCCGCTTCGGGAATCCGTCTTCTTCTTTCTCCTCGTCCTTGGCCAAACTTGCACTCTCCTCTCATGAACTACCATTTAACTCAAGGTAACTGGCAGCTGCATCTCAGCCGGTTTGTTCGTGACTTTGGCCCCAAGTTGGGTGCGAGGAAAGGGAGAGAGTAAAGCGCGACGTGTCCCGTCTAGAAAGAGGAAAAATGTATAAATACTCATCATCATCGTGTTGTCACTATTGGCTATCATGATCAGGTCCGAACAGTTAGCTATTTTAGCCGCCTGGTTTAGTGTAAACACACCAGATGATCAGCTTTTCGACACTTTCGCAGCAAAATGGCAGAATTTTATGTGCAACATTTGCATAGCTTCAGTTAGAGGTTTGATGCGGAATTCCCTAGATATAAACTCTAGCAAATTGTTACAGGAAATAAAGAGAAGATACATTGGCAGTATATCACTTTTTCCCTTTTCGATTAGAATCAAGTTTTTCGCTCTCACCTTTTGTTTCTTCTTGCTCGTCTGAGCGCCTTCAGCTAGCTGCAACACCTCTGTCAAAAGACAATCCAATGATGGTCACCTTTTAACGAGGGAAATCTCCGGTGTTTCTCAAGAAAAACTAAGGTCAGTTAATTCAACGATGCAGTTGCAATAGTTCATCAAATATTTGGGTAGTTTTAAGTCCTCCTTGTCTGTTTTTCTTCTTTGAATGGGACAATTTGTTTTTTTCTAAGGGCACAGACAGTGTGTGGCGGGGTCAAAAAGCATCAAAGCGATCCAGCCAGCTGTTGAGCTGGACTCCTCCCACAGACGCGAGATTGAGTGGATTCAATTTAACTCACCAATGTGCGCCGGTTGGAGTAGATGTGCAGAAAATGACTGGAAATCCAACGGCCATAAAGGACGAACTCCGGTCGCGTGAACTAAATCAAGTGCAACTATGGGTTTTCTCGCGCCTCCAATGCGTTGACGTTCCAGCCTGCATTTTCTCTCTTGGGAAAAGTAATTAGACCTATTTGCTTTGTTTGTTTGTTGTTCCTAATTTTTTGTTTGTTTGTTGTTCCTAATATTTTACTCAATCATATTGTAATGAAACAGCACACGCAGGGTCGTTACAATATTATTATCATTACTCTTGGAATGACATTGTTGTTACTCAGTGTATTAACTAGACCTAAATCCCAATTACCCTGTTGGGCATGCATGCCTTGGGATAAATATTCTTGATACCATGGTGTGTCTCAATAGTCTGACCCCCTCTCATCATCTGCTTTCAGTCCAATATTTTGAAGGAAAGGAGACCTTCAGGTCAAACCAAATAGGTAGCAGGAAATAAGCATAGCATACTAGAAGTTGCACAGCTGTATCATGTACATTACATCTAAATCCGTAGGGAATCCATTTTAACACATTCATCCATCATCAATATGACTAGGTTGAAAACTAGCTCTCAGGAATCCAAGAGGCCATACCCATTCGAACCATTGACCACAGCACGGCAGATGTTTGTCTGGGGACTATATGGGTGAAGATTTTCTGGAACTCAACTTGCTGTTGCTAAAAATATGGAGATTTCTGTGCATGCGAGATCCACTAGCCTACCTCCTTTCAGCTGCTCCACTTGTACACAAAACAATTTGAACAAACATAGTTATTTGTCTGTTGAAACAGTAGGCTATTGCAAACATAAGCACGACACAAACAGGTTGTCTAGCAATTTCATGTTATTTTTTCAGGAGGAGAGTTACATGCAGTTATTTAGGCAAGCTACTGTATATCAAACAAGCAAGACACACATAGAAAAAAACGCTCATTGTTTTTGCTGCAATGCAATTTGTAGACTGCGTCTAGCTTGTGCTACGGCAATATCCATTACAACAGACTTAGAAGGTTGTAGCCTTCATATACACTTAGTGTACAAAACATTATGAGCACCTGCTCTTTCCATGACAGACTGACCAGGTGAATCCAGGTGAAAGCTATGATCCCTTATTGATCAGTGTCAATGAAGGAGAGGAGACAGGTTAAAGAAGGATTTTTAAGCCTTGAGACAATTGAGACATGGATTGTGTATGTGTGCCATTCAGAGGGTCAATGGGCAAGACAAAATATTTAAGTGCCTGGGTTTTTCATACTCAACGCTGCTGGGTTTTTCATGCTCAACAGTTTCCTATGTGCATTACGAATGGTCCACCACCACCCAAAGGATATCCAGTCAACTTGACACAGCTTTGGGAAGCATTGGAGTCAACATTGGCCAGCATCCCTGTGGAATGCTTTCGACACCTTGTAGAGTCCATGCCCCAATGAATTGAGGTTGTTCTGGGGGGGATACTTAGTTTCCAGAGGGCGGGGGTGAAAATTCTGTCCTATTAGAGTTCGCCAGCTTGTAGTCCTAAAACCCAGAAATGAGTTATCTCTGGTTCGTTCAGCCATTCCTATTGGGAAAATTAATAGGGAAAGAGGTTAACACAGGTTAGCACAGGCTTAGGTATTCATAACTGGTTGTCTGCGTGGATGGTCCTATTAGAGTTCGCCAGCTTGTAGTCCTAAAACCCAGAAATGAATTATCTCTGGTTCGTTCAGCCATTCCTATTGGGAAAATTAATAGGGAAAGAGGTTAACACAGGTTAACACAGGCTTAGGAGATCTTATATGTTTTGTTCTGAGATAATATCAATTAGTTAACATGACCTTTATGAATTATGAAGCCTTTACTGTATGTGCTTTTTTTGTTACATAAATGCTTCAAAATTCACAAAAAGTAACATTAGCTGATGAAGATTATATCATAGAACGAAACGTATAAGATCTCCTAAACCTGTGTTTACCATAGACCTTATTTTCGGCGTTTATCCAAAAACCCTAGTTTGTTAGTGCCTACAAAAAGAGCGGAGTTAGTGCCTACTATTGCTCTCTATGTAGACAGGAATTTGAGACAATATATCCACAGGAAACATAGCTGCAGGAAGTGAGGGTGCTGCAGCACCCCCTGAAAATTATGAATAAATATATATATTATACACATTTTTAACACATTTTTGCTTCATGTGATAGTTGGTTTAATTAATAATACTTTCCTGTGGATATATTGTCTCAAATTCCTGTCCATATAAGGACCAACCACGCAGACAACCGGTAGAGTAAGTTCAAATGTAATTTTATTCAACATTCCGGCTTGTGGAGGACCTGAGAGGACCATTTCAAGAATCAAATTTAGAAATTCACCTGTCTGGTCCCCACTCCCCAAGCAAGGCCAATGTGTACAAAAGTCCTGACCAATGTTCCTTCTGCGCTGCACACGTGCGCCACGCACCTCATCCAGGGCCATCCTGCGCAGAATAAATGCATGGTATGCAGAAACACAAGTGATTGAATGTCACTGAGTTCGCCCCATTAGTTTGCACTATATAATCAACTTTTTTCTGTGATCGAATCAACATTATATCAGTCCCTTTTCAATGCAACAAAACAAAACAAATCCAACTTTGTAAAACCGAGTCTATGATTTTGTTATAGGCAAAGCCAGAGCACAATGGAGTAGAATTCTATTGGCGGGGGTAGCCCACCAGCGGTCTTTCAATCATCTGTGAGTGAATGAGGTTTTCAGATCAGAGCACAGAAGTGTGCACATTTGTTGATATTCTTTGTTAGTTAGCCAGTTATTAGCCCCCTTAAAAATAAGTATAAGCCAGTAATGGGGAGTTACCTCTTCCTACAAGAGCACAAAACGTGCAGGCTCCATTTCAAGCTGTCTTTGAAAAGCCAGTCAGGTAAAACGCTTGTCTTAATTAAAGGGGCAGTTTTGTATTTTTAGACAGGCTTGAATTTGCAAATA
Source organism: Salvelinus namaycush (assembly GCF_016432855.1). Classification (NCBI taxonomy): domain Eukaryota; kingdom Metazoa; phylum Chordata; class Actinopteri; order Salmoniformes; family Salmonidae; genus Salvelinus; species Salvelinus namaycush. Next base: position 63,061,520 of record NC_052310.1, read on the forward strand.
AGCCAATAGGCAGAGTATGGTATGGTAATAATAATTAATTGTATTTTGTAAAGTGTTTTCTTGCATCATACTGTCACACCCTGGCCTCTGTTATATTGATTTTCTTTATTAGTTTAGTTAGGTCAGGGTGTGACATGGGATGTTTGTGTGTTTTGTCTAGTTTAGGGTGTGTGTATTGTTTAGGGGGTTTTGTATAGTGTATGGGGTTGTGTTCAGTAGAGAGGTTTAGGAAAGTCTATGGTTGCCTGGTTTGGTTCTCAATCAGAGACAGCTGTTTATTGTTGTCTCTGATTGGGAGCCATATTTAAGGCAGCCATAGGCTTAAGGTGATTGTGGGTAATTGTCTATGTCTAACGTTAGTAGCTGTGTGTGCACTTTCGTTTGTAGCTTCACGTTTGTGGTTTTTTGTATTAGTTTGTATATTGTTCGTTTCGTCTTCGTATCTAATAAAAGAAGATGTATTCATATCACTCTGCGTATTGGTCCGATCCATGCACCTCCTCAGACGAGGAGGAGAACGAACGTGACACATACAATACAATACAATGCAATTTACAGTCACCTATTTGGCCCATGGTGTTGCAGACCAATTAAAATTGTATGTCAAACCCTTCATAATGTAGGAACTTATTTTTTAAAGTCTCATGCAATGTAGGCCTACATTGAGCAACACATATAGGCTACTGAAACCTATATCATAGAAATCAAAAGCTATTTCCATGTGAAAATGTTTGGGATTTGCTCCATTGGTTTTGTTGGTCTACCTTACTTACTGCTCAAATAGCCACCAATGTCAGTGGTTAATTTGAGCCAACAGGATCCGGCACCTCTCAGATTTGACTTTATTTGTTCCGGCACCTATTTGCCCGCATCCGGTCCCTCCCGCGGCATGACTTATTCATTGTTTCCCTGTTCGAACTGTAGACATTCTAATAAAAGTGATCAGCGTTAAATCAAGTTGCCTTCTCGTTATTTCTCCCGCCCCCCAGAAAGACCATAATGTAAAAGCACGGTGATCCTTCTGTGTAATCATCCTATCCTGCCACACTGATTCCAGACCTGCTTTCTTCTTTGTACATAGAGGTTATGGGGAGGGCCAGTGGGGTAAGTAACTGATCTTGACACAGGTCTTGGTAGTCGTGGTCAGCTAGTGAAGAGTTCCCTACGTAATCATGTTAGCCTAGGCTAGTCATCTCCCTATTGAATTTGAATTGTGGAAAAGCAGAATAAAAAATGGATAAGAAAAGGCAATCGAGTTGGATTATATTTTCAAGTCCAAAAATCCAGAGAGAATCAAACCCAGAATGAGTCAGATAGCTGTCAGTGCCGGAGGAGAGGAGTGAGGGGGAAACTGTTCCTGATGGCGATGCCTTACCTAGCAGCACTGCTAGAAACGACTGGAGGGATTAAACTAGCAAAAGAGTGGCTATAGTAAATCACCATCCTATGCCTCAGATGTAAAAAAAATAAAAAAAATAAAGAGCCCTCAGAAAAATGTTTTTTGAACATGCCCGCCCAAACCAAGGCGCATTTGGTGGGAGCAAGTCTTATAGACAAGGTTAAAGAGGACACCCAGGTTATAGTTAACACTCAAAATGAAAAAATAGACACTACAGCCAGTCTTCAGAACAGCCTTAGAAGGAGACTAAACGACACAGCCACAGGCCCGCTCATGGCTTTGAGCAAGAAATTGGCTCTCAGGAGTAAAATGGACTTGACATGGGGAGAGTCATTGTGGGAGGTTTTGAAAACTAAGGTAGGACATTTTTTTTCTTTTACAAACTTGTTCGGTACTGTGAAGATAATCTAAATATGTGCTTTATATTATCACATAGGTAGGAGGCCTATATATTCTCATATGTGTGTTCTGCTGTAGCCTTCATTGATTTATTTTATTTGAAGTTATATTCCGATATTGTGATATTTGTTCTACTGCTACATTGATGTCTTGAAAATTATATGAAATTCAGGTCTTGTAAGCCCCACTGTCACGACTGTCGTTCAAGGAAGGCCAAGGTGCAGCGTCGTGAGCGTACATTTTCTTTTATTGGTAAAATGTCGCCAACAAAACAAGAAATAACAAAAACGACCGTGAAGCTACAAGGGCTATAATGCCCCTAACAAAGACAACTTCCCACAATGACAAAAGAGGAAAAGGCTGCCTAAGTATGATTCCCAATCAGAGACAACGATAGACAGCTGTCCCTGATTGAGAACCATACCCAGCCAACACATAGAAATACAAAAACATAGAAATCAGAGCATAGAATGCTCACCCCAAATCACACCATGACCAAACCAAAATAGAGACATAAAAAGGCTCTCTAAGGTCAGGGCGTGACACCCACAGCTGAGTATGTGTGCATTAGTGGAGGCTCCTCCCCAGAGGAAGGGGAGGACCATCCTCCTCAGTGAATTTCATCAAGAAATGAAATTGTAAAACATTTTAAAAGTTATCCTTTTCAGATAAAACTATACTAAATATAATCACGTCACCAAATAACTGATTAAAACACACAATTTTGCAAAGAAGGTCTACAGTAGCCTAAACAGCACCAGGGTAGCACCATGGTGTAGCACCGTGGTGAAGACAGCTAACTTCCGTCCTCCTTTGGGTACATTGACTTCAATACAAAACCTAGGAGGCTCATGGTTCTCACCCCCTTCCATAGACTTACACAGTAATTATGACAACTTCCGGAGGACGTCCTCCAGCCTATCAGAACTCTTGCAACATGAACTGACATGTTGTCCACCCAATCAAAGGATCAGAGAATTAATCTAGTACTGAAAGCTACAGCTAGCTAGCACTGCATTGTATAAAATGTGGTGAGTAGTTGACTCAAAGAGAGAGAAAGGCAATACTTGAACAGTTTTGAACAAATTAATTTATACCAAAATGAAGGAGAAGCAGAGAGAAAAAGAGAGATCTCTTTTTTTCACTTTCAGTCTCACTTACTTAGCTAGCAAATGCAGCTAGCCAGTTTAGTCTACTGAAACACCCTGCTCAAACAGAGGGATGCTATGTTAGCTAGCTCGCTGCGACTTTCCAACACAACACTGGAACTCTCCCAAGTCAAGGTAAGCTTTTGGTATGACTAATTTATTGCCACCTGGGCCCACCGGTGTAACTGCTTACTGACTGTACTGTATGATTGTAGCAGGTTTACTAATGTAGCGGGTTTACTTCTATTAGCTATGCTGACTATTATGACGTTACTTTAGCTAATATGGTGACAACGATGTAGGCTGTTTGTAGAGGTTTGGCTTGGAAAGGTTTTTTCGCCTGGTCACAAACATTTTTGTGCATTGAAGCCCAAAGCGAAGGGAAGAGAAGGAATACAACGTGGCTGTCATAAGAGTGAACTCTGTTTACGCGTGATCAGGGTTGTATTCATTCTGCCGATATTGTTGAATAACGTTTCTTAAACGGAAGCAAATGGAACAAAACAGGGATAAACATACCTGAATTTGTCCAATAGAAACTCTTGTTTGCAACTGTTGGACTAATGATTACACCCTATGTCAGGTAGATGCAGGCAAGAGTGTGCAAATCGGTATTGAATGTCACCGTCTGTTGTAGCAACCTCATGATGGGTATAGGGAAAAATTGAGTATCATGTAGCAGCCTAAACCTATGCTGTTACATTGAACTGGGTGAATGGAATATGAATGAGAGTCATCCAATATGCTGTAATAGAAAAAAGGCCATGTTCAAGAAAAAAAAAATCTTCCCTCATCTTAAACGACAATGACCGCCACTGGCGGGTGTTCTGCAGTGTCGTCAAAAAAATGTTGGTGTACATTGATGTCTAGAAAATTAGGCTATAAGAAATTCGGACTTGTGTAAGCCCCACAGCTATAATCAAGTATGTCGGCATACTTGCTCAGTGCCCCAAACAATTCGAGGAAACATTATTAACTATTAATAATCCTTGCGTGTTAAACGGGCTTGGAAACCTAAGAAACTCTACTTTATTATCACCCTGAAATAATTTTACAATTACAAAAGATACACTTACTGTACACTATTCGAACACAGATTCCTAAAGATGTATATTATTTTGCATTGCAAGTTTACCTGAACTAGCACTTTTTGAGCTAATAGAAACTCAGGAGTGAATATAAAAAAACGTTGACTCGAAGCTGTGTTACACATTTTTTTTAAAAATGGAAATCAGTGGTAAAACAGCTAACAGTAAAGCCGTCTGCCTACATAGGTTTGGCTGGCACATAGCAGAACTGGGCTAGGCCAACCGAACGAGTGTGCTTGCATACTCCCTTAAAAGACGTTCGCCTGAAAAACGAGAAGAAAACGGCAATATTACTTTCCCTATTGAGAGGACATAGCAATAAGTACACTTCCCCAAAATACGCCTTAAGTGTGTATTTTGTAGTAGTAAAGGTTGCCAAAACCGTATCACAATCAAGGATAAAAAACATGTTAGATACAAGTTTGGATTAATACCCCTCAGCTAATCAAAATAATCAAAATCAAGAGACAATGATTCCAAATGCAATGTCATAATGCATTTGGGAGTCAAAGGAAAAGGTTGAAAACGTCTTCATACTGCCACCTAGTGCTTTGAAACCTCATTGTTTCCCAAATTATGAAGGAAAAACTGGTGTTTTGCTTGATACCAAACCTTAACTGGTGTCATGTGTGTAACATATCATACTGTAATGACCTGGCTAGATCATGAAGGAACAATTGTCCAAACAGAGGGTTGAGCTTACGGATTGACGGTTTATTAACCCAACTTCACACAGGCTACTGTTTGGCAGTAGCACACCCCAAATAAACGAAGGATACCCAATAAAACAACCGTGACCTCTTGTGAAGGCCAGACGTAAGAGAGAGAACAAAGGCTTAACCTGGTCTTAACTTCCAATGCTCCATCCCACCAAGTCAGAACCGTATGATAAATAAAAGGGGCATATAAGCAGATAATGAAAGCTCTTACAATGTTTGATGGTTACATTTCTCAAAAACAGGTTATAGGCTACATGTACCACCAAGTCAGAACAGTAGACGAAATGAAGAGGTGAAAATAGAGCAAATTATTAGGGTGAGGCACATGGGCTACTAACAGCTTACTACACAACATACTCTTAGCATTACTTTCTAAGCTACAGTAAACATATCTCCCAGGCAAATTACATGATTTATGCAGCAGCATACAAGACATTTTTGGACTCACCTTGTTGTGCTGTGCTCACTTGAACAGGAAGGTGGCGTGGGGGTCCTTCGTGGGCAAATTTTGTTATCAAACTTTGTCATCAAAGTCTGGCATTCTCTGGATTTATGGTGATTTCAAGACAACTGGGAGCTCGAAGAAAAAAAGGTTGAATCATGATGACATCAGTGATCTTCAGGTCGTAGCTCTAGAAAGAGGCTTGAGTTCCCGATTTACAATTCCGAGTTGGATGAAAGTTCAAAACGTATTTTCCCAGTCATAGCTTGTTTTTCCCGAGTTCCCAGTTGTCTTGAACTCACTAAAGTCAGATTTTGCAGTTCCAAGTTAACAGTTGTTTTGAGCGTGGCACAAATCATGCTTCATTGACAGCATGACCAATGTTGAATGTTTATCATTTTAAACTAGGAAAAGAGACCCTTAATCTTAGATTTGTGACCACATAGCCATTCCACTGAATAGCAGGCTAATGATTTCTCTGCAATGCTTGCAGTTAGCTATTGATTCCTTCCAAACCATTGTTGCAATTTGCAATTTCTAACTTGTTGTGTAATGTTTATGTCCAATGGCCGATGAGCACCGATACGTTTTGTCTATAATTTCTCTTCATTATTTCTCTTCATATGACAAGGGTTAAAAAGTATTTGCCAGTAGATTGTCGACTTGATTCATGATGATGACTGCTAGCTAAGATTTTGAAAGTATGATGTTGACATGATCAGTCCAATCACAGCTACTGTAGATATAATGTGATTTGACATATTTTTGTCTGTGGCCAATGACCTTGAGCCTTCTTGGATGGGCACTTCTAATGTAACTCTATGGCAGCATCCAAGGGGCTTTAATTTTTTAGCTCTACCCTTAGACTTGGCAGTGACGTAGTGTCCCCATGAGTGACAAAACACTGAGCCAATCATGGCACAACGCTCCACCACCACAGAAAGCACTGAGCTAGGCTGAAACACCTGCATTTTGGTGCTGCTTTACTCAAGAAAACAAAAAGAGACCATGTTTGTATGCGACTTTATTAACTCAATTATATATATATATATATATTTTTTTTACATTGTTTGCAAACTGATATGTGACACGTATTAATGCCAAAATAGCATGCAAAACAGGTGGGGGTTTTTGCACAAAATGTGGGGCTCAAAACAGGTGGGTCTCTGCCCTGAATGACGGGTCGCCAGTGGATGGGAGACCAAAGGGTAGCTTTAGATAGATACATTCTCTAGTCAGAGGTGCTGCACAGTCTATAGTTTTTTTTCTGATAGTGGCTATAAAGTTGAAAATCTGACTTGTATTAAAGGTACAAATTCAACATATTTGTCTATGTTGAAATTTAGTTACCATGATGACATAATCCTGTGGTTGAAATTTCACTCTCAAAGACAACAGTTTATGATGATAATTTTTTTTCAAATCCAATGTAAAATGCTGGATCCATGGATATTTACAAGATGTTAACGAACACTGACATATAGATTAAGAATTCCAAAATAACCAAATGGCCCATATGCAGACACTAAGACCGACTTCTAAGGTAGAGCACCTTAGACAGAGTGCCTATAACTTTGACAAAGCATCAATAACTCCTCACACAGCTGAGTTAAAGAGAGCACTGTGACTTCTCAATTCCCCTGAAATTACAAACCTGAACGGGTTAAAAACCCAACCCCTAACACTGGGCCAATTCAATATGTACCTAAACAGGTAGGCTATTTCATAAATTCCTTCACAATCAATAGCCTACTTCTCATAGTTATCATATCAATGGCGAATATATAATACATTTCAACATATCACAGCATAATAATGCATAAACATTCGACAAATAAATATTAGGCAAACACACCTCAAGTAGAACATTCTAATTACTCAGCCCTCATCTGCTGGATAACTAGGTGGACGTGACCAGCCGCAATCTCTGATCAGAGCCCCATCTGTTTTGAGCCCCACATTATTAGCAACAAAAAAAACACACAGGCTTGCCTGTTTTGCATGTTATTTTGGCATTAATATGTGTCACAAATCAGTTTGCAAACAATGTAAATATATATATATAACTGAGTTAATAAAGCCGCATACAAACATGGTCTTTTTTTGTAATTCAACGATATTGAAATCAATGTCATTTCCTATTTTTCTAATTGTAGGCTGCCTACAGTCTGTCATTTTTGACTCAATATATTTAATGATGTTTAACAACATGTGCTTAATGATATGCCAAGTCTTGATTTACATTGACATTTTAGTCATTATAGGGTAGGCTAAGCATTAGAATAAGCCGCCACAATATTTGCAGCCGTAGGTGATAATATCTTTCAAGGAGCTGAGCCTTTGTCAGTATTGTGGAATAATTATAATTTTAAGGTAAAATTAGACTTTCTTTCCATACTATCAGTATCGACTGTAGGCCTATGCCTCAATGATGTACTTAAAGTCAGGGAACGTTCTCTCTGCATGGTCTTTTGGGAAATGTTACAGCTTCGGCCTTTTTTGCAACAAAGCGTCATTCAAACGTTCGTAAGCCTAAATTCCTTTGCTATCGGGAAACCCGGCCCAGGTCATTTGGTTCTTATATTAGATGAAGAACATTGATAACACATTAATCTGTTGTACAAATAAAGAAAATATCTGACATTATATTCCCATTTCAACTTTGCTGTGCTTTTAAACGGTTAAAAGCGCAGTGATAGACATTTGGGTGACAAACTAAACCAAAAATGTAATTGTTTTTCTATTGGAATTTGGTTGTGCTTTTAGATGGTTGAAAGCATAGTGATAACACATTGGTCTTTTTGAGTGATTATAGGTTGTTAATTAACATCACAATCGCATATTACCCAATTCTCCATGTTGAAAGTACATTGTGTGCCCAGTGGGAATACCATAGGGTAGGGTCCACTTTTCTTACATTCATTATGATTATACAATATCTGATTATTATAAAAGGGAAAGAAAGGGACATGGTAAGTAATACAGGAAAGAAAGGTCCAATAACATCCAACAGTAATGGTCTCACCGAACTGTCAGAGCAGATTCCGTCCCATCACTCATCTTAAAGCTTTCTAAACATTTGCTTACTCTTTTCCAGTAATACTTTTTTTTTCTTCTCATAAAATATAAAACATTGTATCTCTCTGTAATTACATAGGTATTAAAATGTCATTCATCTATTTTAGTGACAGAATTATACACACTTTATAATGAGCATCAATCTATTTACAGGTACATTTCAAACAATATGTCATACAGTATAGCCTCCCTGTATGTAAGCATACAACAACTTCAAGAGGTCTGGACCTTTATGGCACAGATTTAGTGAGATTTCTCTGTAACCATAGGGTCGCTGGTTCAAGACCCCCATTTAGTGTTTCCCACTCAATCATTATACTAGTTTCACACTGGAACCAAAGCCCCACACACTGAAGGCAGGGTAGAGAGGCTCTATGAAGGTGGTCTGTACTTTGTGAAGGAGGTTCATGCTATCAGACACACTGTAAAACGCCAGAGTCCCCTTTATCTGGTCCACATACACTCCTACCCTTGAGGACCTGGGCTTGGCTATATCTGTGCTCTGGTTCTTGTGCACAAAGGAATATTTGTCCTCAGAGCAGTACAGGCTCCAGGACTTGTCGTTCCAACCCAGGCTACATTCGTTGCTGTTGCCCTTGCGGTTGATGCTCTGAAAGGTGACGGCGATGTCTATCTCCGTTCCTCTCCAGTCTACCTCCCAGTAGCAGCGACTCCCTGACAGACCCTCCTTACACAGCAGCTGGGATGGAAGAGAGTTGAGTTGAATTGAATTGAATGAGTTTAGTTAATTGGATATGAATCTGACCATCCACCCACCCACCATACAATGTAAAGCACTATGAGTGCTTTGTAAAATATTATATGAAACTATGAGAAAGCCCTATCCTTTCCTAGTCTAAGTCATGTGATGTCACACCTGAGCAAAAAAAGTTTCTTACCTGCTGCCAGTGGTCGAACCTGTCTGGATGGTCTGGGTAGTTCTTGGGTTCGCTCATCATCTTGGCTACAGTGTTGCCCTCAGATAGGTACAGGTTGGGGTGGGCACTGTTGACATCCAGGGTCGGCTGGACCAGGTCTGGAACAGAGGGATAAAAGCTTTAGAATAGAAAGATAGACCAAACCAATAAATACTGTGGCAATTTCAGGGGGGTGTCCCCAACCAGGACTTGAATGCAGGACCCTGAAACTGTCAATCCAACACTTAACATTTACAGCAGGGGGTTTGAACAAGATAGACCAAACAATGACCAAACAAGGCCTACATCAGAGGAACTACCAGTGTGATATGCTGTTTAATTATGCTGTTGTTTCCTTATAGTTGCCGAGGAGTAACAACTTATAAAGTGGAAGCTCCAGTTGCACTTCTCTCTTATTAAAAGAGAAGAAACTCTGTCCCGTGACACATGATTAGGTGTCAATATTGCGTAACTGTTTGTTTAATCATAAATGTTCCGTGTTTTTCCACCGCTGGGAGCGACACAGTTATGGATGCTTTTCACCTAACCTGTTCTGCAGGTAGACAGACTATCTCTGTCACTGTGGCACACTGGTTTCAATGCCAGTTTCATCCATCATGATAATGTGACCACAGGAAAGTCGTGTTACATTTACTTCCTTCCTTCAAATGAATATGAGTGTCTGCTGTTACAGGAGACAGGGCACAAATTGAAATAGACACACTGTTATTTAATAAAAAACGTGTTAAAATTACTCACATTTCTTGAAATCCTCTCTTGTCTTTGGTTCTGAATATTCTCTTGTCTTGGTTTCAAGTTCTTCTCGTGCCATTTGTTCTAGTGGTTGGATAATGTGGACCTCTTTGACTGTGGAGACAGACAGACAGACAGACAGACAGACAGACAGACAGACAGACAGACAGACAGACAGACAGACAGACAGACAGACAGACAGACAGACAGACAGACAGACAGACAGACAGACAGACAGACAGACAGACAGACCGCAGTAATAAATATTTGGTACAAACAAAAACAATTAAATAGCGAATAAATACACAACTGTGAAAACGGAATGAATCAAAACACTAATTTTCAAACATAGCATGACATACATTGTAAAGAATAACCAGAGCCAAGTCACCCAAAAATAAGAAATCACTGTGTAACTCACCTGCTGAGGCGATTTTGCTGATTTCCGTCTTGTTGATTTCCTCCACTTGCACCTTCAACGCAGCGATGGCTCTCTTGGCTCCATCGAAGGAGTAGTATGGCACGACAGTGACATTGTTTAGATCCTCATACCCAGAGGGACCAGACAGAGACTGCCAGCTCTAGAAGAACAATGGAGAAAAGGTTGGAAAAGAGGAGCATGATGATGACTTTGAGCAATTCAGTTAAATAGCCACATTGATGATACAACATAATTACGCTGATTAATTAAGCTGAAATTGAGTTTGAATTAAGTTGAAAGGACAGGTGAAACAACGTGGTTTCAATCCACTTTTGCCCAGTATACATTTAGTGCCTGGAGGGAAGTCTGATACTCCAGCTTCATCACGTTCCTGTGCCAGTTCCAGTAGCCAAGTGAATACAAGACTATGAAGTCTGGCAGTGTGAGACTGTAACTGTACATTATACCAACCTGTAGGAAGTGTATGTGGTCGTCAGTGTGGGAGAGTTTCTCCAGGTCAGTGTGTTTCTTCCTCAGCAGAGTTATCTCTTCTTCCAGGCGGTCCAACAGTCCCTCAGCCTGGATCACTGTGGTCTTCTCCTGGGCTCGCACCAGCTCCCTCACCTCTATGTACCTTCTCTCTATGGAGCGCAGCAGCTCTGTGAAGATACGTTCGTTTTCATCCAACACCGCCTGTGCAGAGTGCTGTATGGGGGAAATAGAGGGAGAGATAATAGAGCGGGAGTAAATGAAAGAGGGGACATGTAAGCAAGAAAGAGGGAGGGGAAAAGGGGAGGTTAAAGAGAGAGGGACATCCCCAGTTTGTTAGGAAGAGTCTCTTACGAGTTTTGGGGGGTTTATTGATGTGATTTAAAATAATAAGCTCTCCCACCCACTGCTTGCATGCAAAGTTTCAAAATGCATGCATAGTTTCATAATGTTTTAACCCACCTTGACTGACTCCACAGCCTGGCGAAGGTCTGTCCACTTCTTCACTCTCTGATCAATCCTCTGCTGAGACTTCATTAGAGTGGACCCCAGCTGTTTCTGTAGGGGACAAAGTTTACACAATGTTATAGGAGCATCAACATATGAACCAGGCCTATGATGGATGTCATAATGTCTTATGTAGTATCTGTTATAAAGGCTTTATGAATGCATAGGGTGTGTAAAAAAAGGCCAGCTGTCTGAGGCTTTTTTAAGGGGGACTAGAGTATAGTATTACTAAAACTAACGTACTTGTTTCTCAACCCTCTCAGTGCCAGCCGGCACAGTGTCGTGGCGCTTGTGTTCATCCATCATGCAGAGGACACAGACTGAGGTCTGGTCGGTGCGGCAGAACACCTCCAGCAGCTTGTCGTGCTGGGCACAGATCTTCTCCCTCATCTGGCCCGTGGCCTTCACCAGCTTGTGTTTCATCAAGGCTGGGTACTCATAGTGGGACTGGAGGTGGGTCTCACAGTAGGAGGCCAGGCACAGTAGGCAGGACTTCACAGCCTTAAGAAGAATACGACACAACACAGGTTTTATATGACACTTTTACAGAACCTAAAGACACTTTACAATACAGAACAAAAAAAATAAACAAAACAATGTCGAACAATGTTATGGGGGTAACAGGTCGTCTACAGTATAGCGTTTAAGAGTGTTGGGCCAGTAACCAAAAAGTCACTGGTTTGAATCCCCGAGCTGACTAGTTGAAAAATATGCCGTTGTGCCCTTGAGCAAGGCACTTAACCCTAATTGCTCCTGTAAGTCGCTCTGTGTAAGAGCATCTGCTAAATGACTAAAATGTATAAAGATTTTATATAAGTTTTTTCACCAAAATAAAATAAACCAAACCTTCTGTTTCCGAGTGGTGCAGAAGTCACAAAGGACATCACCTGGCTTGGAGGTTTTGGGCTGAGACTGGGAACTCAGGGTAGTGGAGCGCCGTTGGGCCTGCCCTCCCAAAGTGCTGTACTTGCTGGTAATGTCCAGGTCCAAGGTACTGGCACGGCGAGACATCTCTCCTGGGACAAGTAGTAGTCAGATCCTCAGGTAGAAGTGAGATCCCTAAAGGTGAGGTCCTCAGGTGAGATCCACAGGTAAATGAGCAGTACAGATTTAAAAGGGGGTGTCAGAAGGTTAAAGTGAGGTCTAAAGATTAAATCCACAGGTAAAAGTGTGACCCACAAGTAAAAAGTTAAAGTTGAGTTTCCACATTTAAATTAGGAAAGATCTACTGGTAAATTAGGTGAGATCAGCAGGTGAAGAATGTTCACATATGTAGGAGATGGGATGCGTAGGTAAAAGTGAAATCCACAGAGATAGATGTTGACAAGTGGTTGGTTTCAGTGAAACTGTGTGACTGGAATGTATGTGTTTGAGAGAGAGAGAGATTGTCAGTAATGAAGCCTGGTCACTGGGCTAAACCAGTCCTCCTGGTTGGATGTTTAAAGGTTGGAGAGGTGTGGCTCTTCACTGCACACAGGTGCTGCATTTCACAAAAAGACAGGTGAGCACAAAGGAATTTAATGCAGAGGGGAGTTTCAACAAGGAAGACACTAAAACAAGGTGTTATTTCACAAAGAATGATCAGTAAGTTGGCTAGCTAACTTTTATAAACACCTATAAATAACTTCCTTTTATGGTTTGTAAAGGAAGAAGCCAAAGTTCAATATACTGATAAAATCTGTCAATTATACCATGCCCAACTAAAATGTATAAATTACAGGAAACTGATCCAGTTTCGTGTTAAACTTCTATTCAGATGAGTGCTTCATTCATGCAACCACACTGTAACGAGTGTGCTGATAGTCAGGAAGCAAGTTCAGGGAGTGAGTGATTTATTAAATAAATGCAACTAAATACAAAACAAGAAACACAAACAACGCACAGACATGACACTGGAACAGAAACAATGATGCCTGGGGAAGGAACCAAAGGGAGTGACATATATAGGGCAGGTAATCAAGGAGGTGATGGAATCCAGGTGAGTCTGAAGACGTGCGTAACGATGGTGATAGGTGTGCGCCATAGCAAGCAGTCTGGTGACCTAGAGGCCGGAGAGGGAGCACACGTGACACACACTTTGAGATCAAAACATCCCTTCATTCTGAAAGTGTTCATCTACAGGAAAAGGAGGAGCAAACTCCTTGGTGTCCACATCACCAAGAAACTATCATGGTCCAAACACACCAAGACAGTCGTGAAGAGGGCACGACAAAACCTTTTCCCCCTCAGGAGACTGAAAAGATTTGGCATGGGTCCCCAGATGATTTTACACTGTTACACTGCTGCTACTCGCTGTTTATCTATACATAGTCACTTTACCCCTACCTACATGTACAAATTACCTCAACTAACCTGTACCCCGCACATTGACTTGGTACCGGTACGCCCTCTATTGTTATTTAATTTTTTACTTTAGTTTATATAGTAAATATTTTCTTACCGCTATTTCTTGAAATACATTGTTGGTTAAGGGCTTGTAAGTAAGCATTTCACTAAGGTGTTGTATTCGGCACATGTGACAAATAACATTTGATTTGATTTGTCCACTGCTGTCTCCTAGGCAGCGTTTACACAGGCAGCCCAATTCTGATATTTTGCCACTAATTGGTCTTTTGAGCAATCACATCAGATCGTTTGACATCAGATCTTTTTCAGAGCCGATCTAAATTGGTCAAAACACCAATTAGTGAACAAAAAGAAAATAATTGGGCTGCCTGTCTAAACACAGCTCTAGTGTTGATGGCTGTATGTCTGTATTGCATAATTAACATGACTGTGTAACGAGGTAAACCAAAGACACTTATACAAGAACATCCTCTTTGGGTAAACCCCAGTCAATCTGGAAAATGTCAAGAACTTTGAAAGTTTCTTCAAGTGCAGTCGCATAAACCATCAAGAGCTATGATGAAAGCCCAAATAAATGCTTCAGAGTTCAAGAAACAGACACATCAGAAGAGACTGTGTGAATCAGGCCTTCATGGTCAAATTGCTGCAAAGAAACCACTACTAAAGGACACCAATAAGAAGCAGAGACTTGCTTGGGCCAAGAAAATCGAGCAATGGACATTAGACCGGTGGAAATCTGTCCTTTGGTCTGATGAGTCCAAATTTTAGATTTTTGGTTCCAACCGCTATGTCTTTGTGAGACGCAGAGTAGGTGAACGGATGATCTCTGCATGTGTGGTTCCCACAGTGAAGCATGGAGAAAGAGGTGTGATGGTGCTTTGCTGGTGACACTGTTGGTGATTTATTTAGAATTCAAGGCACACTTAACCATCATGGCTACCACTGCATTCTGCAGTGATACGCCATCCCATCTGGTTTGCGCTTAGTGGGACTATCATTTGTTTTTCAACAGCACAATGACCCAACACACCTCCATGCTGTGTAAGGGTTATTTGACCAAAAAGGAGAGTGATGGAGTGCTGCATCAGATGACCTGGCCTCCACAATCACCCGACCTCAACCTCAAAAATTGACTTAAATTTTTTTGATGGTTTGGGATGAGTTGGACCGCAGAGTGAAGGAAAAACAGCCAACAAGTGCTCAGCATATGTGGGAACTCCTTCAAGACTGTGGGAAAATCATTCCAGGTGAAGCTGGTTGAGAGACTGCCAAGAATGTGCAAAGCTGTCATCAAGGAAAAGGGTGGCTGTGTAGTGGTGTACATAGAATACATCTTGGTGTACTCCACTACACGTGAGCAACATGTCTCTCATGTCAGGTCTGTTTTGGAGAGGCTGATAAGGCATCACCTGTATGCCAAGGCGGAGAAGTGCCTTTTCTTCCAGCAGGCAGTCTCCTTCCTGGGCTATCGGATATCCACCGCAGGAGTGGAGATGGAAGAGCAGAGGATCAGTGCAGTACGGTCGTGGCCTGTTCCATCCAACATAAATGCGGTGCAGCGCTTCCTAGGTTTTGACAACATTAGGGGTTTCAGCACAGTGGTGGCCCCTCTCACCTCCCTCCTGAAGGGAGGTCTTCGACAGCTGCGCTGGACTGAGGCCAACTGAGGCCAAACGCTCAAGGAACGTTTTACGAACGCACCTGTTCTGGCTCATCCTGACCCATCTCTGCCCTTCATCGTGGAGGTGGATGCCTCCGAGGTTGGAGTAGTGGCTGTTCTCTCCCAACGCACTAGATCGCCGCCTAAACTCCATCCATGCGCCTTCTACTCACGGAAGCTGTCTCCCGCGGAGCAGAATTACAACGTGGGGAGTTATGAGTTTCTGGCCGTCAAGAAGGAGCTGAAAACATGGCGGCACTGACTGGAGGGTGCTCAACACCCATTCCTGGTTTGGACGGACCCCCGGAACCTAGAGTATATTCAAGCAGCGAAGAGGCTGAACCCGCGTCAGGCCAGGTGGGCCATATTCTTCGCCAGGTTTGACTTTACCCTCACCAACCAGCCGGGATCTAAGAACGTAAAGACCGATGCGTTGTCCCGGGTGCATGACACAGAGGATCGGAGGGAGAAAGTGACACCCATTATTCCCCTGTACCGCATTGTGGCTCCTGTCGTTTTGAATGTGGACGCGGACATCCATCGAGCCCTTCAACAGGAGCCCTCACCTGCCCACTGTCTCGAAGGGCGTACCTACTCTGATGTGTGGGACCGTCTCCTCGCCTGGGCACACACAGCACCTGTGCCGGGGCACCCAGGTATAGCCCGTACTATCGGCTGTCTCTCCGGCAAGTACTGGTGGCCTACCTTGGCCCAGGACGTTCGGGTTTACGCCTCTTCCTGCTCCACCTGCGCACAGAGCAATACACGAGACACCTCCCCTATGGCAAACTCCACCCGCTGCCGGTTCCACAACGACCCTGGTCCCATCTCTCTGTGGACTTTGTCACAGACCTTCCCCCCTCGGAGGGGCATGCCACCATCCTGGTCGTTGTGGACCAGTTTTCCAAAGCCTGTCGTTTGATTCCTCTGCCTGGTCTCCCTACGGCCATGCACACCGCGGAGGCTCTCTTCTCTCACGTCTTCCGGCACTACAGGATCCCAGAGGACATCGTGTCTGAACGTGGTCCTCAGTTCATCTACCGTGTCTGGAAGGCCTTCATGGAACGACTGGGTGTCATGGTCAGCCTCACCTCCAGGTACCGTCCCCAATCAAATGGGCAGGTGGAAAGCGTAAATCAGGAACTGGGTAGGTACCTTCATAGATACTGTCAGGACTGGCCGGGGGAGTGGGCTGCGTTTCTGCCTTGGGCAGAATACGCACAAAACTCCCTCTGTCATTCTTCCACTAACCTCACACCCTTTCAGTGTGTTCTAGGCTATCAGCCGGCCCTGACACCCTGGCACCGGAGTCAGATCGAGGCTCCTGCGGTGAGCGATTGGTTCCGGCGCGCCGAGGAGGTATGGAACACAGCGTACATCCGTTTCCAGTGCGTCAACCTCCGGCAGAGGGCACAGGCCTATTGTCACCACAGTTTGGCCCCAGTCTTTCAAAGTCCTGAGGAGAGTCAATGAGGTGATGTACAGATTACAGCTCCCCGTCAATTACCGTATCTCACCCTCATTTCATGTATCTCTCCTCCGGCCGGGGCCAGCTGGTCCCTTGGCTAGTGCTGGACCCCACAACGCACCTCCCCACCCCCCCCCTTGGACGTCGAGGGGGCCCCGGCCTCCTCCTTCCGCAGCTTGTTGGACTCATGGCGTCGTGGGGGTCTATCCAGTACCTGGTCGACTGGGAGGGGTACGGTCCCGAAGAGCAGTGCTGGGTTCCGCCGCGGGACGTCCTGGACTGTTCTCTCATTTGAGACTTCCACAGGTGCTTTCGGCGCCGACAGAGATGGCCGCTTCGCTTCGCGTTCCTAGGAAACTATGCAGTATTTTGTTTTTTTACGTGTTATTTCTTACATTGGTACCCCAGGTAATCTTAGGTTTTATCACATACAGTCGGCAGGAACTACTGAATATAAGATCAACGTCAACTCACCATCATTATGACCAGGAATATGACTTTCCCGAAGCGGATCCAGTGTTTTGCCTTCCACCTAGGACAATGGATCTGATCCCAGCCGGCGAACCTAAACAACGTCGCCGTAAAAGGGGCAAACGAAGCGGTCTTCTGGTCAGGCTCCGGAGACGGGCACATTGCGCACCCCTCCCTAGCATACTACCCGCCAATGTCCAGTCTCTTGACAACAAGGTTGATGAAATCCGAGCAAGGGTTGCCTTCCAGAGAGACATCAGAGACTGTAACGTTCTTTGCTTCACGGAAACATGGCTCACTCGAGAGACGCTATCGGAGTCGGTGCAGCCAGCTGGTTTCTTCATGCATCGCGCCGACAGAAACAAACATCTTTCTGGTAAGAAGAGGGGCGGGGGGGTATGCCTTATGATTAAC
Organism: Salvelinus namaycush; assembly: GCF_016432855.1. Taxonomy (NCBI): domain Eukaryota; kingdom Metazoa; phylum Chordata; class Actinopteri; order Salmoniformes; family Salmonidae; genus Salvelinus; species Salvelinus namaycush. Next base: position 63,079,239 of record NC_052310.1, read on the forward strand.
GAGACGTGGTGTGATCATAACAACATACAGGAACTCAAGTCCTTCTGCTCACCTGACTTAAAATTCCTCACAATCAAATGTCGACCGCATTATCTACCAAGAGAATTCTCTTCAATTATAATCACAGCCGTATATATTCCCCTCCAAGCAGACACATCGATGGCCCTGAACGAACTTCATTTGACTCTATGTAAACTGGAAACCACATATCCTGAGGCTGCATTCATTGTAGCTGGGGATTTTAACAAGGCTAATCTGAAAACAAGACTCCCTAAATTCTATCAGCATATCGATTGCGCAACCAGGGCTGGTAAAACCCTGGATCATTGTTATTCTAACTTCCGCGACGTATATAAGGCCCTCCCCCGCTCTCCTTTCGGAAAAGCTGACCACGACTCCATTTTGTTGCTTCCAGCCTACAGACAGAAACTAAAACAAGAAGCTCCCGCGCTCAGGTCTGTTCAACGCTGGTCCGACCAATCTGATTCCACGCTTCAAGACTGCTTCGATCACGTGGATTGGGATATGTTCCGCATTGCGCCCAACAACAACATTGACGAATACGCTGATTCGGAGAGCGAGTTCATGAGAAAGTGCATTGGCGATGTCGTACCCACAACAACTATTAAAACATTCCCAACCCAGAAACCGTGGATTGATGGCATCATTCGCACGAAACTGAAAGCGCGAACCACTGCTTTTAACCAGGGCAAGGTGACCGGAAACATGACCGAATACAAACAGTGTAGCTATTCCCTCCGCAAGGCAATCAAACAAGCTAAGCGTCAGTATAGAGACAAAGTAGAGTTGCAATTCAACAGCTCAGACACAAGAGGTATGTGGCAGGGTCTACAGTCAATCACGGATTACAAAAAGAAAACCAGCCCCGTTGCGGACCAGGATGTCTTGCTCCCAGACAGACTAAATAACTTCTTCGCTCGCTTTGAGGACAATACAGTGCCACTGACACGGCCCGCTACCAGTCCACCTGGCCGTGCTGCTGCTCCAGTTTCAACTGTTCTGCCTGTGGCTATGGAACCCTGGCCTGTTCACCGGACGTGCTACCTGTCCCAGACCTGCTGTTTTCAACTCTAGAGACAGCAGGAGCGGTAGAGATACTCTTAATGATTGGCTATGAAAAGCCAACTGACATTTACTCCTGAGGTGCTGACTTGTTGCACCCTCGACAACTACTGTGATTATTATTATTTGACCATGCTGGTCATTTATGAACATTTGAACATCCTGGCCATGTTCTGTTATAATCTCCACCCGGCACAGCCAGAAGAGGACTGGCCAACCCTCATAGCCTGGTTCCTCTAGGTTTCTTCCTAGGTTTTGGCCTTTCTAAATCAAATCAAATCAAATGTATTTATATAGCCCTTCGTACATCAGCTGATATCTCAAAGTGCTGTACAGAAACCCAGCCTAAAACCCCAAACAGCAAGCAATGCAGGTGTAGAAGCACTGTGGCTAGGAAAAACTCCCTAGAAAGGCCAAAACCTAGGAAGAAACCTAGAGAGGAACCAGGCTATGTCAGTCCTCTTCTGGCTGTGCCGGGTGGAGATTATAACAGAACATGGCCAAGATGTTCAAATGTTGCAGCATAAATGTTCAAACTACTGCAGCATAGGGCCTCCCGGGTGGCGCAGTGGTCTAGGGCACTGCATCGCAGTGCTAACTGCGCCACCAGAGTCTCTGGGTTCGCGCCCAGGCTCTGTCGCAGCCGGCCGCGACCGGGAGGTCCGTGGGGCGACGCACAATTGGCATAGCGTCGTCCGGGTTAGGGAGGGTTTGGCCGGTAGGGATATCCTTGTCTCATCGCGCTCCAGCGACTCCTGTGGCGGGCCGGGCGCAGTGCGCGCTAACCAAGGGGGCCAGGTACACGGTGTTTCCTCCGACACATTGGTGCGGCTGGCTTCCGGGTTGGAGGCGCGCTGTGTTAAGAAGCAGTGCGGCTTGGTTGGGTTGTGCTTCGGAGGACGCATGGCTTTCGACCTTCGTCTCTCCCGAGCCCGTACGGGAGTTGTAGCGATGAGACAAGATAGTAATTACTAGCGATTGGATACCACGAAAATTGGGGAGAAAATGGGATAAAAATAAAAAATAAAAAAAATAAAAATAATAATACTGCAGCATAAATACTGGAGGCTGAGACAGAAGGGGTCAGGAGACACTGTGGCCCCATCCGATGATAACCCCCGGACAGGGCCAAACAGGAAGGCCTGCGTCTTGTGACCGTAGCGTACGTGTAGGTATGTACGGCAGGACCAACTCGGAAAGATAGGTAGGAGCAAGCCCATGTAACGCTTTGTAGGTTAACAGTAAAACCTTGAAATCAGCCCTTGCCTTAACAGGAAGCCAGTGTAGGGAGGCTAGCACTGGAGTAATATGATCAAATGTTTTGGTTCTAGTCAGGATTCTAGCAGCCGTATTTAGCACTAACTGAAGTTTATTTAGTGCTTTATCCGGGTAGCCGGAAAGTAGAGCATTGCAGTAGTCTAACCTAGAAGTATTATTAGAAGTAGTCATTTTTCTGCATCATTTTTGGACAGAAAGTTTCTGATTTTTGCAATGTTACGTAGATGGAAAAAAGCTGTCCTTGAAACAGTCTTGATATGTTCGTCAAAAGAGAGATCAGGGTCCAGAGTAACGCCGAGGTCCTTCACAGTTTTATTTGAGACGACTTTACAACCATCAAGATTAATTGTCAGATTCAACAGAAGATCTCTTTGTTTCTTGGGACCTAAAACAAGCATCTCTGTTTTGTCCGAGTTTAAAAGTAGAACGTTTTCAGCCATCCACTTCTTTATGTCTGAAACACAGGCTTCTAGCGAGGGCAATTTTGGGGCTTCACCATGTTTCATTGAAATGTACCGCTGTATGTCATCCGCATAGCAGTGAAAGTTAACATTATGTTTTCGAATGACATCCCCAAGAGGTAAAATATATAGTGAAAACAATAGTGGTCCTAAAACGGAACCTTGAGGAACACCGAAATTTACAGTTGATTTGTCAGAGGACAAACCATTCACAGGGACAAACTGATATCTTTCCGACAGATAAGATCTAAACCAGGCCAGAACTTGTCCGTGTAGACCAATTTGGGTTTCCAATCTCTCCAAAAGAATGTGGTGATCGATGGTATCAAAGGCAGCACTAAGGTCTAGTAGCACGAGGACAGATGCAGAGCCTCGGTCTGATGCCATTAAAAGGTCATTTACCACCTTCACAAGTGCAGTCTCAGTGCTATGATGGGGTCTAAAACCAGACTGAAGCATTTCGTATACATTGTTTGTCTTCAGGAAGGAAGTGAGGTGCTGCGCAACAGCTTTTCCTAAAATTTTTGGGAGGAATGGAAGATTCGATATAGGCCGATAGTTTTTTATATTTTCTGGGTCAAGGTTTGGCTTTTCAAGAGAGGCTTTATTACTGGCACTTTTAGTGAGTTTGGTACACATCCGGTGGATAGAGAGCCATTTATTATGTTCAACATAGGAGGGCCAAGCACATGAAGCACCTCTTTAAGTAGTTTAGTTGGAATAGGGTCCAGTATGCAGCTTGAAGGTTTAGAGGCCATGATTATTTTCATCATTGTGTCAAGAGATATAGTACTAAAACACTTAAGTGTCTCTCTTGATCCTAGGTCCTGGCAGAGTTGTGCAGACTCAGGACAGCTGAGCTTTGGAGGAATACGCAGATTTAAAGAGGAGTCCGTAATTTGCTTTCTAATGGTCATGATCTTTTCCTCAAAGAAGTTCATGAATTTATTACTGCTGAAGTGAAAGCCATCCTCACTTGGGGAACGCTGCTTTTTAGTTAGCTTTGCGACAGTATCAAAAATAAATTTTGGGAGTTCTTTCTTGGGAGTTTTACCTAGCCACAGTGCTTCTACACCTGCATTGCTTGCTGTTTGGGGTTTTAGGCTGGGTTTCTGTACAGCACTTTGAGATATCAGCTGATGTAAGAAGGGCTTTATAAATACATTTGATTTGATTTGGTTTTGTTTGAGAGAGAGAGAGAGAGAGAGGGAGTGAGAAGAGAGATGACAAGAAGAATAAACAAACAAATCCCACTCTATGGGCTGCAACAACATTAATGATTGATCAGCACTAGCCCAAACCTTACCTTTTACCCTAATCATAACTCCAAACCATAAAACGTAAAGGAATGCTTCGGGATTTTGGCAATGAGGCCATCCATCTACTTCCCCAGAGTCAGATGAACTTGATTATGCTAGCAGATCCCCATAGACTTTCAGTCATTGCGCTAACGCTAGTTAGCATTCGCTTGTGAAACTACCTCTACCATTTTTACATAACTGTGTCCAGTATGAAGGAAGTTAGAGGTAGTTTCACAAGCGAATGCTAACTAGTGTTAGCGCAATGACTGGAAGTCTATGGGGATCTGCTAGCATAATCAAGTTCATCTGACTCTGCGGAAGTAGATAAAGGGCCTCGTTGCCAAAATCCCGAAGTATCCCTTTAACCTCAACACTAGCCAATGAAAAAGCAGAACCATTTGTGGTTGTAGCCTGTAGAGGGGGCCTGTTTTCTATCTCCACATCAGCTCGTTATATATTTGACCACCAGGAGGGGATGTTTAGTAGGTGAGCTCTTTAGGGACTTCCCAGGTGAATTCACTCCGGCCAAAGTGGCCGTAGCACGCTGTGTTCTGGTAGATTGGCCTCTTCAGGTTCAGCTCCCTGTGGAGCGAGCGATAAAACACACATCAGAGGTGGGAAAGACACACCTGTAACAGCATTTGATACACAAATGTATACTACCACTGCTTGTGTAACGTAAATGTCCACACAAATCTCTCAATGACATGATAAGCATGACTTACAACTTTAGAGGGGTTTGCACTCTCCTTCACTGCAGCCGACGTGAGTAAAACATTTAAACGTGTTAACCCTCGCAAGGCTGCAGGCCCAGACGGCATCCCCAGCCGCGTCCTCAGAGCATGCGCAGACCAGCTGGCTGGTGTGTTTACGGACATATTCAATCAATCCTTATCCCAGTCTGCTGTTCCCACATGCTTCAAGAGGGCCACCATTGTTCCTGTTCCCAAGAAAGCTAAGGTAACTGAGCTAAACGACTACCGCCCCGTAGCACTCACTTCCGTCATCATGAAGTGCTTTGAGAGACTAGTCAAGGACCATATCACCTCCACCCTACCTGACACCCTAGACCCACTCCAATTTGCTTACCGCCCCAATAGATCCACAGACGACGCAATCACAACCACACTGCACACTGCCCTAACCCATCTGGACAAGAGGAATACCTATGTGAGAATGCTGTTCATCGACTACAGCTCAGCATTTAACACCATAGTACCCTTCAAACTCGTCATCAAGCTCGAGACCCTGGGTCTCATCCCCGCCCTGTGCAACTGGGTACTGGACTTCCTGACGGGCCGCCCCCAGGTGGTGAGGGTAGGTAACAACATCTCCACCCCGCTGATCCTCAACACTGGGGCCCCACAAGGGTGCGTTCTGAGCCCTCTCCTGTACTCCCTGTTCACCCACGACTGCGTGGCCATGCACGCCTCCAACTCAATCATGAAGTTTGCGGACGACACTACAGTGGTAGGCTTGATTACCAACAACAACGAGACGGCCTAAAGGGAGGAGGTGAGGGCCCTCGGAGTGTGGTGTCAGGAAAATAACCTCACACTCAACGTCAACAAAACAAAGGAGATGATCGTGGACTTCAGGAAACAGCAGAGGGAGCACCCCCCTATCCACATCGACGGGACAGTAGTGGAGAGGGTAGTAAGTTTTAAGTTCCTCGGCGTAAACATCACGGACAAACTGAATTGGTCCACCCACACAGACAGCGTTGTGAAGAAGACGCAGCAGTGCCTCTTCAACCTCAGGAGGCTGAAGAAATTTGGCTTGTCACCAAAAGCACTCAAACTTTTACAGATGCACAATCGAGACCATCCTGTCGGGCTGTATCACCGCCTGGTACGGCAACTGCTCCGCCCACAACCGTAAGGCTCTCCAGAGGGTAGTGAGGTCTGCACAACGCATCACTGGGGGCAAACTACCTGCCCTCCAGGACACCTACACCACCCGATGTCACAGGAAGGCCATAAAGATCATCAAGGACAACAACCACCCGAGCCACTGCCTGTTCACTCCGCTATCATCCAGAAGGCGAGGTCAGTACAGGTGCATCAAAGCAGGGACCGAGAGACTGAAAAACAGCTTCTATCTCAAGGCCATCAGACTGTTAAACAGCCACCACTAACATCGAGTGGCTGCTGCCAACATACTGACTCAACTCCAGCTCACTTTAATAATGGAATTGATGGAAATTGATCAAAAATGTATCTTGAACTTTGGGTTTCGTCCTGGTGCTAATTTGAGTCAAAAATAAATTTGAACATAATTTGAGTCAATTGGAGGTGTACCTGTGGATGTATTTCAAGGACTACCTTCAAACTCAGCTTACATATCCAAGCCTTTTGCCAGCTTTATGTGATTAATTTGTTGAATTTCCATTGAATTGTTTGCTTTACTGTTCAATTTCTTTGCTTGTAGATGTAGAAAATAGTAAAAATTTAAAAAAAAACTGGAATGAGTAGGTGTGCCCAAACTGGTACTGTATATAAAACACAGCGAAATCGTTTTTTTGATTGCACTGGGCCTTTAAAAACTCACTGCATCTCCTGCATCTCCTACAAAATATGTCCTTGCTGATACTGGTCTTCTCTTAATTTGTTTTTACTTTTACCCCTTTTTCTCCCCAATTGGTAGTTATGGTCTTGTCCCATCGCTGCAAATCCCCTACGGACTCGGTCACGGCCGGATGTCGCGAAGCAGGTTGAGAGCATCAAGTTCCTTAATGTCCACATCAATAACAAACTAGAATGGTCCAAACACACCAAGACAGTCGTGAAGAGGGCACGACAAAGCCTATTCCCCCTCAGGAAACTAAAAAGATTTGGCATGGGTACTGAGATCCTCAAAAGATTCTACAGCTGCAACATCGAGAGCATCCTGACCGGTTGCATCACTGCCTCGTACGGCAATTGCTCGGCCTCTGACCGCAAGGCACTACAGAGGATAGTACTTACAGGTCCAGTACATCACTGGGCTAAGCTGCCTGCCATCCAGGATCTCTACACCAGGCGGTGTCAGAAGAAGGCCCTAAAAATTGTCAAAGACCCCAGCCACCCCAGTCATAGACTGTTCTCTCTACTACCGCATGGCAAGCGGTACCGGAGTGCCAAGTCTAGGACAAAAAGGCTTCTCAACAGTTTTTACCCCCAAGCCATAAGACTCCTGAACAGGTAATGAAATGGCTACCCATTTCAAATAAAGTGACTATTTGCATTGTGTGCCCCCCCAACCCCTCTTTTTTACACTGCTGCTACTCTCTGTTTATCATATGCATAGTCACTTTAACTATACATTCATGTACATACTACCTCAATTGGGCCGACCAACCAATGCTCCCGCACATTGGCTAATCTGTAAGGATCTGGGTGTAGCTGGTGCAGAGGAGTCAGGCACAGGACAGCAGAGATGAGTAACAAAAGGAACTTTACTCAAAAATTCTAAATACATGAAGTAACACCAAGCCCACAAACATCGGACCGAACTTACAAAAAACAAACAAGCACAAAAACCATGGGGAAAACAGAGGGTTAAATAATGAACATGTAATTGGGGAATTGAAAACAAAGACAAAACAAATGGAAATGAAAAGTGGATCGGCGATGGCTAGAAGGACGGTCACGTCGACCGCCACCCGAACAAGGAGAGGGACCGACTTCGGCGGAAGTCGTGACATAACCGGGCTATCTGCATTGTGTCCCGCCACCCGCCAACCCCTCTGACGCTACTGCTACTCTCTGTTCATCATATATGCATAGTCACTTTAACCATATCTACACTACCTCAATCAGCCTGACTAACCGGTGTCTGTATGTAGCCTCACTACTGTATATAGCCTGTCTTTTTACTGTTGTTTTATTTCTTTACTTACCTATTGTTCACCTAATACCTCTTTTGCACTATTGGTTAGAGCCTGTAAGTAAGCATTTCACTGTAAGGTCTACTACACCTGTTGTTTTTTGCGCACGTGACAAATAAACTTTGATTTGATTTGACACAGCCTGGGATTGAACCCGGGTCTGTAGTGACCCCTCAAGCACTGCGATGCAGTGCCTTAGATCGCTGTGCCACTCAGGAGGCCGATACTGGTCTTCTCTACATTGAGAATCTGCATATAAACCATTTAACCAACCTGCAGGAGTTAAATGTCAGGATAAACAATTTCCTCTCAATGCACCTCCCATCTTATGCCATCAACTTCACAGATTTCAGGATGATGGATCTGCATGCTAATAACATACAGTGCCTTCAGAAAGTGTTCATAACCCTTGACTTATTCCACATTTTGTTGTGTTACAGCCTGAATTCAAAATTGATTAAAACAATTATAATCTCAACCATCTACATACAATAATACAATAATAACGTACAATAATAATGACAAAGTGAAAATATGTTTTTAGACATTTTTGCAAATTTATTGAGAATGAAATACAGAAATATATAATTTACATAAGTATTCACACCCCTGAGTCAATACATGTTAGAATCATCTTTGGCAGCAATTACAGCTATGAGTCTTTCTGTGTAACTATTTTGAAGTCTTGCCATAGATTTTCAAGCAGATTTAAGTCAACTGTAACTTGGCCACTCAGGAACATTCACTTGGTATGCAACTCCAGTGTAGATTTTGTCTTGTGTTTCAGGTTATTGTCCTGGTGAAAGATGAATTTGTCTTCCGGTGTCTGGTGGAAAGCAGACATAACTAGGTTTTCATCTATGATTTTGCCAGTGCTTAGCACCATTCAGTTTCTTTTTTATCCTGAAAAACTTCCCAGTTCTTAACAATTACAAGCATACCTATAATATGATGCTGCCACGACTATGCTTGAAAATATAGAGTGTGGTATTCAGTAATATGTTGTATTGGATTTGCCCCTAACATAACACTTTGTAGTCAGGACAAAAAGTTAATTGCTTTGTCACATTTTTTGCAGTATTACTTTAGTGCCTTGTTGCAAACAGGATGTATGTTTTGGAATATTTTTATTCTATACAGGCTTTCTTCTTTGCACTCTGTCAATTAGGTTAGTATTATGGAGTAATTACAATGTTGTTGATCCATTCTCTGTTTTCTCCTATCACAGCCATTAAACTGTGTAACTGTTTTAAAGTCACCATTGGCCTCATGGTGAAATCCCTGAATGGTTTCCTTCCTCTCCGGCAACTGAGTTAGTTACACCGTCCGAGTGTAATTAATAACTTCACCATGCAAATAGATATTTAATGTCGTCTTTTTTTATTTTTACCCATTTACCAATAGGTGCTCTTCTTTGCGAAACATTGCAAAACCTTAATGGTCTTTGTGGTTAAATCTGTTTTTGAAATTCACTGCCGGACTAAAGGAACCTTACAGATAATTGTATATGTGTGGGATACAGAGATGAGGTAGTCATTCAAAAATTATATTAAACACTATTATTGCACACAGAGTGAGTCCATGCAACTTATTATGTGACTTGTTAAGCACATTTTTACTCCTGAATGTAGTGGTTAGTGGTTAGTAGACTGGCGAGCATCACCGGTTTACTAACCATCGGTCCTGGCAACCCATCCTTACGCACACTTGGTAACCTTCATTACGCACACCTGCGCCTCATTAGGCACACCTGGACTTCATTGCCTCCCTGATTAATTCCCCTTTATATAGCGCTCCGTTGTTATCACCCACCAGGCAATATTGTTTATGTTTCCATGTTTAGACGTGGTTCTTGGTTTGTAGCGGTCAATATGCGGCGGCATTAAACTCACTAACTGCACTTGCTTCCTGACTCTATGTTACAGACTTTCACAAATGAGTTTCTCTTCCACGGACTTGAGAATCTGAGAGTGTTCAAGATGTCAGGCATTCGTTACCAAGGCAATTTCATTGCTCCTTTGTTTTTGAACCTCACTCTTCTGGTAACATTGGACATTTAATCTTCTGTTGATGAGAAGCTGCCTTGCAATTCTTTAGCTAATCTGGATAGGTTAAGACATTTCTGTCACGATCGTCGTTAGGAGAAAGAGAGGAGGACCAAAATGCAGCTTGATGATTATCCATTTTAATGAACACGAATAATCTAACAAAAACAACAAAACACGAGAACGAAACGAAACAGTCCTGAACGGTGAACATACACAAACACAGGAACAGGAACAATCACCCTGTAACGTTCGTCTAAGTCGTTCTCCTCCTCAGACGAGGAGGAGCAAGGATCGGACCAAAATGCAGCGGGTGATGAATACATGATGAATTTATTTAGACAAGACGAAACACGAAGCACACTTGATAAATACAAAATAACAAAACGACGTAGACCGACCTGAACATGAGAACTTAACAAACAACGAAGAACGCACGAACAGGAACAGACTACACAAACGAAACAGTCCCGTGTGGTACAAACACTGACACGGAAGACAATCACCCACAAACAAACAGTGAGAACAGCCTACCTTAATATGGTTCTCAATCAGAGGAAACGTCAAACACCTGCCCCTGATTGAGAACCATATAAGGCTAATTAACCATGAACCTAAACAAGAAACAAATAACATAGACTGCCCACCCCAACTCACGCCCTGACCATACTAAACAAATACAAAAACAACAGAAAACAGAAAACAGGTCAGGAACGTGACACACCCACAACCCACAAACAAAACAGGCTACCTAAATATGGTTCCCAATCAGAGACAACGACTAACACCTGCCTCTGATTGAGAACCATATCAGGCCAAACACATAGAAATAGACAAACTAGACATACAACATAGAATGCCCACTCAAATCACACCCTGACCAAACAAAACATAGAAACATACAAAGCAAACTATGGTCAGGGCGTGACAATTTCACTCACAATGGAAATAAATTGACAGCTGTGGATTTCTTGGGAAATTCTAGCATTGATGCACTTACATGGATGGACATAGGCCAAAATCGCATTACTACAATTCTTATAAACATTCAATATAATCACCGGAAAACATTAGTGTTTTAACTGTGTTCATTTTAGCACTCTTTTTAGATTTAGTCTTTGTCATTTTGATTAAAGTATCAAATCTTAGTCACAATTTTGTTGTTTGAATCATGATTTAGTCTATAGCAGTGGCCAAAAGTTTTGAGAATGACACAAATATTAATTTTCACAAAGTCTGCTGCCTCAGCTTGTATGATGGCAATTTGCATATACTCCAGAATGTTATGAAGAGTGATCAGATGAATTGCAATTAATTACAAAGTCCCTCTTTGCCATGCGAATGAACTGAATCCCAAAAAACATTTCCACTGCATTTCAGCCCTGCCACAAAAGGACCAGCTGACATCATGTCAGTGATTCTCTCGTTAACACAGGTGTGAGGCAGGAGATCACTCTGTCATGCTGATTGAGTTCAAATAACAGACTGGAAGCTTCAAAAGGAGGGCGGTGCTTGGAATCATTGTTCTTCCTCTGTCAAATATGGTTACCTGCAAGGAAACACGTGCCTTCATCATTGCTTTGCACAAAAAGGACTTCACAGGCAAGGATATTACTGCCAGTAAGATTGCACCTAAATCAACCATTTATCGGATCATCAAGAACTCCAAGGAGAGCGGTTCAATTGTTGTGAAGAAGGCTTCAGGGCGCCCAAGAAAGTCCAGCAAGCGCCAGGACCGTCTCTTAAAGTTGATTCAGCTGCGGGAAGCTCTGCACCACCAGTACAGAGCTTGTTCAGCAGGCAGGTGTGAGTGCATCTGCACGCACAGTGAGGTGAAGACTTTTGGAGGATGGCCTGGTGTCAAGAAGGGCAGCAAAGAAGCCACTTCTCTCCAGGAAAAACATCAGGGACAGACTGATATTCTGCAAAAGGTACAGGGATTGGACTGCTGAGGACTGGGGTAAAGTCATTTCTCTGATAAATCCCCTTTCCGATCGTTTGGGGCATACGGAAAAAAAGCTTGTCCGGAGAAGACAAGGTGAGCGCTACCATCAGTCCTGTGTCATGCCAACAGTAAAGCATCCTGAGACCATTCATGTGTGGGGTTGCTTCTCAGCCAAGGGAGTGGGCTCACTCACAATTTTGCCTAAGAACACAACCATGAATAAAGAATGGTACCAACACATCCTCAGAGAACAACTTCTCCCAACCATCCAGGAACAGTTTGGTGACAAACAATGCCTTTTCCAGCATAAGGCAAAAGTGATAACTAAGTGGCTCGGGGAACAAAACATTGATATTTTGGGTCCATGGCCAGGAAACTCCCCAGACCTTAATCCCATTGAGAATTTGTGGTCAATCCTCAAGAGGCGGGTGGACAAACAAAAACCCACAAATTCTGACAAACTCCAAGCATTGATTATGCAAGAATGGGCTGCCATCAGTCAGGATGTGGCCCAGAAGTTAATTGAAAGCATGCCAGGGCGGATTGCAGAGGTCTTGAAAAAGAAGGGTCAACACTGCAAATATTGACTCTTTGCATCAACTTCATGCAATTGTCAATAAAATCCTTTGACACTTATGAAATGCTTGTAATTATACTTCAGTATTCCATAGTAACATCTGACAAAAATATCTAAAGACACTGAAGCAGCAAACTTTGTGGAAATTAATATTTGTGTCATTCTCAAAACATTTGGCCACAACTGTACAGTAGCTATTGCCAAAATAATGAAAACAGTGGGCCATTTTAGTCAACTAAAAGCCTGTTCATTTTAGTCACATTACATTTGCATTGCCTCATTAACCTATAGTAAACATAAATCACTGACTTCCATGTGCACAAACAAACATAGCCTACCAACATATTTGTCTGCATAACATCCTATTCTCTTCCCAACCACAGAAATATGACAAACATATATAAGAAACAACTTTCTGGCCATGTAAATTCCTAATTCAGTTTACATAGATATTGCACATTACATACAACACAAACAGACACACACAAGCGCAGAGAGAGAGATGCACGATCATGAGATGGTGCTGCAAAGTATTGGAAAAATAAACTCAGCAAAAAAAGAAACGTCCCTTTTTCAGGACCCTGTCTTTCAAAGATAATTCGTAAATTGTAAAGGGTTTAAAACTTCTTATGGCTGCAGCCCGACGTCGGTACACTTATGACAACAGCCAGCTCAAAGTGCAGGGCGCGAAATTCAAAAGATATTTTTTTTAAATATTTAACTTTCACACATTAACAAGTCCAAGACACCAGATGAAAGGTACACATCTTGTGAATCAAGCCAACATGTCCGATTTTTAAAATGTTTTACAGGGAAGACACAATATGTAAATCTATTAGCTAACCACGTTAGCAAAAGACACCATTTTTCATTACTCCACCAGTTATTTACTCCATCAGTAGCTATCACAAATTCGACCAAATAAAGATATAAATAGCCACTAACCAAGAAACAAATTCATCAGATGACAGTCTGATAACATATTTATTGTATAGCATATGTTTTGTTAGAAAAATGTGCATATTTCAGGTATAAATCATAGTTTACATTGCAGCTACAGTCAGAAATTGCACCGAAAGCAGACAGAAAAATTACAGACACCAACGCCAAATAACTAAATACTCATCATAAAACATTTCTGAAAAATACATAGTGTACAGCAATTGAAAGACAGGCATCTTGTGATTCCAGACAATATTTCCGATTTATCAAGTGTTTTACAGCGAAAACAAAATGTAGCGTTATATTAGCTTAGCACAATAGCCAGAAACACTTGGGCGCCGGCGACTACGGCAGATATATGAAATAACATCATAAAATGGGTCTTACTTTTTACTTTTGCATCAGAATGTTGGACAAGGTGTCCTTTGTCCAGAACAGTCGTTGTTTGGATTCAGAACGGACACTTTCCCTCTTCATTTAGCAAGCGCGCTAGCCGGGTGCCACGACACTCTCCATGTCAACAAACGGAAGAGAACGGAACACAGCAAAACTCCCGAAAAAATTTCAATAATCTGATGAAACCATATTGAAAAAACATACTTTACGATGATATGGTGACATGTATCAAATAAAATCAAAGCCGGAGATTGTAGTCGCCTATAACGGAAGCTAAACAAAAGGCAATCACACTCTCCAGCTCGTGCTATTCAGAGTACCGAAAATGGTGGACACGAGATTCCAAGATGATGTGTTCCAACTCAGATCGAGATAATCACCTCATTTCTTCTCTCACAGCCTCTTGACAACCAGAGGAAGGTGTATGACGTGTATGTATACTAATAGGTCTTGTGCCCATTTATAGGCATGAAGAAGAACAGAGCATCGATTTCAGTCTTTCCACTTCCTGGTCAGGAAAAGTGCTGCAGAATGAGTTCTGTTTCACTCAGAGAAATAATTCAAACGGTTTTAGAAACTAGAGAGTGTTTTCTATCCAATAGTAATAATAATATGCATATTGTACGAGCAAGAATTGAGTACGAGGCCGTTTGAAATGGGCACATTTTATCAGGCTACTCAATACTGCCCCTTGCAGCCCAAACAGGTTATTAAACACTGTTTCCCATGCTTGTTCAATGAACCATAAACAATTAATGAACATGCACCTGTGGAACGGTCATTAAGACACTAACAGCTTACAAACGGTAGGCAATTGAGGTCACAGTTATGAAAACTTAGGACACTAAAGAGGCCTTTCTACTGACTCTGAAAAACACCAAAAGAAAGATGCCCAGGGTCCCTGCTCATCTGCGTAAATGTGCCTTAGGCATGCTGCAAGATGGCATGAGGACTGCAGATGTGACCAGGGCAATAAATTGCAATGTCCGTACTGTGAGACGCCTAAGACAGCGCTACAGGGAGACAGGATGGACAGGTGATCGTCCTCGCAGTGGCAGACCACGTGTAACAACACCTGCATAGGATCGGTACATCCGAACATCACACCTGTGGGACAGGTACAGGATGGCAACAACAACTGCCTGAGTTACACCAGGAACGCACAATCCCTCCATCAGTGCTCAGACTGTCCGCAATAGGCTGAGAGAGGCTAGACTGAGGGTTTGTAGGCCTGTTGTAAGGCAGGTCCTCAACAGACATCACCGGCAACAACGTCGCCTATGGGCACAAACCCACCGTCGCTGGACCAGACAGGACTGGCAAAAAGTGCTCCTCACTGACGAGTCGCGGTTTTGTCTCACCAGGGGTGATGGTCGGATTCGCATTTATCATTGAAGGAATAAGCATTACACCGAGGCCTGTACTCTGGAGCAGGATCGATTGAGGTGGAGGGTCCGTCATGGTCTGGGGTGGTGTGTCACAGCATCATCGGACTGAGCTTGTTGTCATTGCAGGCAATCTCAACGCTGTGTGTTACAGGGAAGACATCCTCCTCCCTCATGTGTAACCCTTCCTGCAGGCTCATCCTGACATGACCCTCCAACATGACAATGCCACCATCCATACTGCTCGTTCTGTGCGTGATTTCCTGCAAGACAGGAATGTCAGTGTTCTGCCATGGCCAGCGAAGAGCCCGGATCTCAATCCCATTGAGCATGTCTGGGACCTGTTGGATCGGAGGGTGAGGGCTAGGGCCATTCCCCCCAGAAATGTCCGGGAACTTGCAGGTGCCTTGGAGGAAGAGTGGGGTAACAACTCACAGCAAGAACTGGCAAAGCTGGTGCAGTCCATGAAGAGGAGATGCACTGCAGTACTTAATGCAGCTGGTGGCCACACCAGATACTGACTGTTACTTTTGATTTTGACCCCTCCTCTGTTCAGGGACACATTATTCCATTTATGTTAGTCACATGTCTGTGGAACTTGTTCAGTTTTTGTCTCAGTTGTTGAATCTTGTTATGTTCATACAAATATTTACACATGTTAAGTTTGCTGAAAATAAACGCAGTTGACAGTGAGAGGACGTTTCTTTTTTTGTTGAGTTTAGTATGGGTTGCACCTCTGTCACTTGGTCACGTCATTGTCATTATTATTGTTATCAGAATTCCACAGCCACATTGATGTCCAAAAGTAGAACGGGAGCTAATGACTGCTTTGCCCAGTGATGTAGTATAGTCACTTAACCTTGACTCCGAATCGAGTCCTAAGTCCCCTGTGTTCGAGTCCGAGTCACCAATGGTCGAGTCACAAGTCGAGTAAATGGTTTCCTATCCATTTTCCTTTCTTTCTATGCCACCAAAAGTTTAAATATAGGTTACTGGTAATGTTACCAGGTCCACATTCAGTTGCAAAACGTTGTTGAACATTGCAGATAGAAATTACACGAATAGAGCCAACGTTATTCCTTATCCATAATAAGAGATGCATGTTTGTTCTGCACAGCATATTTCTATCTGAACATTCCAAAAAGTTGGGTCCTGCTGAACGCACCCCAGGTTGTTTGCTATAACTAGATAATGAGGTAACATGACTGAACTAGGTGAAGCCTAAGCAAGTAGTTAACTGTCCGGTCCGCAAGTAGCTTAGTTTTAGAATGTCCTGCAATAATCTTTATGAATGTAAAATGCGGCCCGTCAATGCATGATAGAAAAAAATGTAGCACCAGTATTATGGGTCATATCTCTTAAATGGTAATGGCTAGAATCAAGCCATTTTCTCTGAGGAAAAGAGGCTCATAGGTAGGTTTATGTTGGCTACAGAAACTGGCTATGAAATGCAGTGGGGAAAGGGGGAGGGTTGAGCGAGACTACAAATTCAAAAACGTTCTGTACTCAAGGGATAGTAAAACATAGCTAGACTGCTGTTTAACCATTAAACTTAATGCTGCTATTGTTTTTAATTTCATAAGCAGCTTGTGTTTCTTAACCAGGCAAAGGCTAGCTAACTACAAGGCTGGTGGTACCAATCTTTGTTGTGGTTTTTATTCTGTCATTGTCAGCATTGGCCTACAAATTCCAGTTCTACCAGCATTACTTCTGTGTGTTGTTGAGAGGCTACAAGGTCTCCCGCCGGCAGGAATGCCCTTACGATGCTTTTGTGATCTACTCCAGCAAGGATGAGGCCTGTGTGATGGAGTAACTGGTGGAGAACCTTGAGAAAGGAGTCCCTCCTATTCAGTGGTGTAGTGGAAGTAATTCTTCAGTGGGCATCGCATATAATAACTTTGTAATCCCCAGGATGCATATCAAAGCAGTGTAGTGGAGGTATACGAGGTATCAATTAATAAGGCGATGTAACAGATCAGAATGTTTTGCTTAAAATTCGCCGGTATCCCTCCGCACATTGCTCCATAGAATCCCAGGCGGGCTCCGGCACTCTCCCTGGGTCGACCGACCACCTGTCTATCTCTTCCCAAGTTGTAACACAGTCCAGATCATGCTGCCGAGCTAGCTCCTCATAACGCCGCCTCTCTGCTTTCGCTGCCTCCAGCTCTGCCTTGGGGTGGCGATATTCCCCTGGCTCTGCCCAGGGTCCTTTACCGTCTAACTCGTCCTCCCATGTCCATTCTTCCATAAGGCGCTGTTGCTGCTGCTGCCGCTGTCCGTTACCACGCTGCTTGGTCCTTTTTTGGTGGGTGATTCTGTAACGTCTTTCGTCGGTGGAAAGAGAGGAGGACCAAAGCGCAGCTTGGTACGTTTCCATATTTATTGGAATACTTTTTCAATACGAACAAAAACAATAAACAGACGAAAACCAACGAAGCTACAGTCCTGAACTAGTGAACATAGAACACATGAACGCACAGGAACAATCACCCACAAACCAATAGTGAAAACAGGCAACCTAAATATGGTTCCCAATCAGAGACAACGTAAAACACCTGCCTCTGATTGAGAACCATATCAGGCCAATCAGACAAACCTAACCTAGAAACATAGAACATAGACTATACCCACCCAGCTCACGTCCTGACCAACTAAATAAAGACAAAACAAAGGAAATAAGGTCAGGAACGTGACACTTTGGCTAAAGGCTACTTCGAAGCAAGGTAAGAAATGCCTCATATATGAAGTAAAACGTCCAAGTTTCAAACAATTTAAGGAACATAAAAAATATAGTGATGCTAATGACAGGCCTAACCATCTTCTGGTAGGTGGAAAGGTTTTCCCAAAAACCTCAATTAAAATTATTTCTGCATTATTATTCGATTTTTCCCAGATCTCAAAAGTGGTTTCCTGATGTGGTTTAAGCATTGTTGTGGACTTACAACATCCAATGTTGTTGTTTTTCTATTAAAAAAACTTAACTTTGAGAATGAAAACCTGAAATGTAAAAAAACAACAGTCAGCTTCAATTATCAGTTTCAACAGTAGGCCTACTATTAGCTTAGGTTGACCTGACTGTAAAAGACCAATATGGGATTTATCATTAGGTCATTCAGAGTGTGTCATTGTTTCTCATATAATTTTTCACACAGGGCGCCTTTCATTCATTTGGGATTTATTTGGTACAATTTGAGTATACCCACTTCTCCAGGCACCACTACACCATTGCTCCCATTCAACTGTGCCTCCACGAGCGGGACTTTGAAGTGGGCAAGTCCACCACCTCCAACATCATAGACGAGGGCGTTATGGGTAGCCGCAAGGTCATCATGGAAGTGTCACGCCACTTCATCAACAGCACATGGTGTCGCTTTGAGTTTGAGGTGGCTCAGTCCTGGCTAGTGCTGAAGGGCAACCCTATCATCACCATCATCATCATCATACTGGAGGATGTGGAGAAGAGGACCAAGAAAATGTTTAGGCTCCACAAATACTTGAAGAGGATCACTTACCTGAAATGGAGGGACAACCCCATCAGCAGCATGAGATTCTGGAGTCACCACAGGAAGGCTGTCATCTCAAAGACACGATAAACTGGTTCTGCATGTCATAATTTTGTGTGTCACATGCTCAGATATTGAAAAGTGAGTCTTTTAAGTTCCTAACCCTTTACTTAGGTTATACATTTAACATCAATGAATTTTATAATTACCTTTTTGATACAAGAGATTATTCCGTGATACAGTGCTTTATATCAGACTGCACTCACTGCAGTACTGCACATATGTACCTCAATTTTGTAATTTGTTGACTTAAGACAATGTGATTGTAAAAAGGCATGACTGCAGCTTTTATTCTTCTTCTCTACATATATTCACGTGGTCCAACTGCATTATTTCGAATAAACTCATGGGAATTTACAAACACTCTCCCTTTTGCACAGTTAACTACAGAATGCTGTTTTAATTCTCAGAGAGCAGTTTGACTACCAGAGAAATATGAAGTCCATAATATAAGCCAAGCAGGAGGATGAGAATTGTGGAAATCATGCATCTTCCAGTTCTGTGAATGGCCTCATTGTCCTGGCACTGTAATACAAATGCTTCCATTTATAAGACAACGCCTGCAGTGAATGCATGCAAATACAGGGACGTCCGGAGTCATTGACACCAAGCCTATAGCTATCGGATTTAATCTATCAGATTGGTTGTTGTTTACAGGCAAGAATGTTGATGGTCTGAATAGTAAAGACTTCCATTGGAAAAAAAGTTCATGAAAAAGACATCAAATTACATATCAGGCATACACAAAATCTGATTTTTTGTTTGACATGACTCGCCTACAGACAGCGGGCTCTAGCTGCGGATTTACCATAGACACACACATCAAGTGCCAAAAAATGTGTGTGTGAGAGAGATGACATGTGACAGAGAACAACCCATTAAAGAGCTGGCCACCCTCGCAGAGAAGCCAGTAGAACTGTCCACCTCAAATCCTGAACAAAGTCTCAACACCACAGCAGAACAGCGCACCTCAGACCCTGACCATAGCCTTGACATCACAGCAGGACAGATAAATTAAGCCCAGGGGATCCCACCCCCTGTCAGCCCCCCTGTAAGCTCTCCTGTCCTCAAAATGTCCTCATGTGTGCTACCTATATCCCCCCAGTAGAATCCCCATACTTTAATGAAGACAGCTTCTCCATCCTAGAGAGGGAAATCAACCATTTCCAGGCCCAGGGACATGTACTAGTCTGTGGCGTCCTAAATGGCAGAACTGGACAAGAACCTGACACTCTCAGCACACAGGAAACAAACACCTACCTGGAGGTGACAGTATTCCCTCCAAAATATGCCCCCCTAGACACAACTACGACAAAACAACCAACAAAAATGGGTCAAAACTCCTGCAGCTCTGTCGCACGCTGAATCTGTACATAGTCAATGGTAGGCTTCGAGGAGACTCCTATGGTAGGTACACCGACAGCTCATCCCTTGGCAGTAGTACTGTATATTACTTCATCACTGAACTCAACCCAGAGTCCCTCAGAGCGTTCACAGTCAGACCACTAACACCCCTATCAGATCACAGCAAAATCACGGTCTACCTGAACAGAGCAATACTCAACCATAAGGCATCAAAGCCAAAGTAACTACACAATATTAAGAAATGCTATAGATGGAAGGAAAGTAGTGTAGAAACCTACCATAAAACAACTTGGCAACAACAAATTCAATCCCTTTTAGACAACTTCCTGGACAAAACATTTCACTGTAATAGTGAAGGTGTAAACTTGGCAGTAGAAAGCCTAAACAGTATATTTGAACTTTCAGCTTCCCTATCAAACATTTCAAGAAGACAACCTAAGTACATTAACAACAATGACAAATTGTTTGATGAAGAATGTAAAAACCTAATAAATAAATTGAGAAACCTATCCAACCAAAAACATAGAGACTAAGAAAACCTGAGTCTACGCCTTCACTTTGGTGAATCACTAAAACAATACAGAAATACACTATGGGGAAAAAAGGAACAGCACGTCAGAAATCAGCTCAATGTAATTGAAGAATCCATAGAATCTAATCACTTCTGGGAAAGTTGGAACACACTAAACAAACAACAACACGAAGAGTTATCTATCCAAAACAGAGATACCAATCTTATACCAATCTTTTTGGTCTATAACAAAGAATAAATAGCAAAAACATATCCGTTATCAATTACAAATCTTAGAATCAGCTATTTAAGACTACCAGAACCCAGTGGATTTTCCAATTACATTGAATGAACTACAGGACAAAATACAAACCCTTAAACACAAAAAGGTGTTGATGGTATCCAACATGAAATGATAAAATATACAGACCACAAATTGGCTATACTTAACTCTTTAACATCATCCTCAGCTCTGGCATCTTCCCCAATATTTGGAACCAAGGACTGATAACCCCAATCTACAAAAGTGGAGACAAATTTGACTCTAATAACTACCGTGGGATGTGTGTCAACAGCAACCTTGGTAAAATCCTCTGCATTATCATTAACAGCAGACTTGTACATTTCCTCTGTGAAAACAATGTACTGAGCAAAAGTCAAATTGGCTTTTTACCAAATTACTGTACGACAGACCACATATTCACCCTGCACACCTTAATTGACAAACAAACAAACAAACAAACCAATCTGATTCCACACTTCAAGATTGCTTTGATCACGTGGACTGGGATATGTTCCGCATTGTGGCGAACAACAACATTGACGAATACGCTGATTCGGTGAGCGAGTTTATTAGCAAGTGCATCGGTGATGTCGTACCCACAGCAACTATTAAAACATTCCCAAACCAGAAACCGTGGATTGATGGCAGCATTCGCACGAAACTGAAAGCGCGAACCACTGCTTTTAATCAGGGCAAGGTGACCGGAAACATGACCGAATACAAACAGACATCAAATAGTGTAGCTATTCCCTCCGCAAGGCAATCGAACAAGCTAAGCGTCAGTATAGAGACAAAGTAGAGTCGCAATTCAACGGCTCAGACACAAGAGGTATGTGGCAGGGTCTACAGTCAATCACGGATTACAAAAAGAAAACCAGCCCCGTCGAGGACCAGGATGTCTTGCTCCCAGACAGACTAAATAACTTCTTAGCCCGCTTTGAGGACAATACAGTGCAACTGACACGGCCCGCTACCAAAACCTGCGGACTCTCCTTCACTGCAGCCGACGTGAGTAAAACATTTAAACGTGTTAACCCTCGCAAGGCTGCAGGCCCAGACGGCATCCCCAGCCGCGTCCTCAGAGCATGCGCAGGCCAGCTGGCTAGTGTGTTTACGGACATATTCAATCAATCCTTATCCCAGTCTGCTGTTACCACATGCTTCAAGAGGGCCACCATTGTTCCTGTTCCCAAGAAAGCTAAGGTAACTGAGCTAAACGACTACCGCCCCGTAGCACTCACTTCCGTCATCATGAAGTCCTTTGAGAGACTAGTCAAGGACCATATCACCTCCACCCTACCTGACACCCTAGACCCACTCCAATTTGCTTACCGCCCCAATAGGTCCACAGACGACGCAATCGCAACCACACTGCACACTGCCCTAAGCCATCTGGACAAGAGGAATAGCTATGTGAGAATGCTGTTCATCGACTACAGATCAGCATTTAACACCATACTACCCTCCAAACTCATCATCAAGCTTGAGACCCTGGGTCTCGACCCCGCCCTGTGCAACTGGGTACTGGACTTCTTGACGGGCCGCCCCCAGGTGGTGAGGGTAGGTAACAACATCTCCACTCCGCTGATCCTCAACACTGGGGCCCCACAAGGGTGCGTTCTGAGCCCTCTCCTGTACTTCCTGTTCACCCACGACTGCGTGGCCATGCACGCCTCCAACTCAATCATCAAGTTTGCAGACGACACTACAGTGGTAGGCTTGATTACCAACAATGATGAGACGGCCTACAGGGAGGAGGTGAGGGCCCTCGGAGTGTGGTGTCAGGAAAATAACCTCACACTCAACGTCAACAAAACAAAGGAGATGATCGTGGACTTCAGGAAACAGCAGAGGGAGCACCCCCCTATCCACATCGACGGGACAGTAGTGGAGAGGGTAGTAAGTTTTAAGTTCCTCGGCGTACACATCACGGACAAACTGAATTGGTCCACCCACACAGACAGCGTGGTGAAGAAGGCGCAGCAGCGCCTCTTCAACCTCAGGAGGCTGAAGAAATTCGGCTTGTCACCAAAGCACTCACAAACTTTTACAGATGCACAATCGAGAGCATCCTGTCGGGCTGTATCACCGCCTGGTACGGCAACTGTTCCGCCCACAACCGTAAGGCTCTCCAGAGGGTAGTGAGTTCTACACAACGCAACACCGGGGGCAAACTACCTGGCCTCCAGGACACCTACACCACCCGATGTCACAGGAAGGCCATAAAGATCATCAAGGACAACAACCACCCGAACCACTGCCTGTTCACCCCGCTATCATCCAGAAGGCGAGGTCAGTACAGGTGCATCAAAGCAGGGACCGAGAGACTGAAAAACAGCTTCTATCTCAAGGCCATCAGACTGTTAAACAGCCATCACTAACATTGAGTGGCTGCTGCCAACATACTGACTCAACTCCAGCCACTTCAACAATGTAAAAATGTATCAAAAAATGTATCACTAGCCACTTTAAACAATGCCACTTCATATAATGTTTACATACCCAACATTACTCATCTCATATGTATATACTGTACTCGATACCATCTACTGCATCTTGCCTATGCCGTTCTGTACCATCACTCATTCATATATTTTTATGTACATATTCTTCATTCCTTTACACTTGTGTGTATAAGGTAGTTGTTGTGAAATTGTTAGGTTAGATTACTCGTTGGTTATTACTGCATTGTCAGAACTAGAAGCACAAGCATTTCGCTACACTCGCATTAACATCTGCTAACCATGTCACGTTCCTGACCTGTTTTCCTTTTTCTTGTATTTATTTAGTTGGTCAGGGCGTGAGTTGGGTGGGTTTGTCTATGTTTGATTTTCTATGTTGGGATGTTTGTGTTCGGCCGGGTATGATTCTCAATCAGAGACAGCTGTCAATCGTTGTCCCTGATTGAGAATCATACTTAGGCAGCCTGGGTTTCACGTGTGTTTTGTGGGTGTTTGTTACCTTGTCTGTTTTTGTTGCACCACACGGTACTGTATCGGTTTATGCACTTCGTTTATTTGTTTTGTAATTCAGTATTCAGTTTCGTTTTAATAAATCATTATGAACACTAACCACTCTGCGTATTGGTCCGATCCGTCTCGCCTCTCCTCGTCCGAGGAGGAGGAAGAATATGACGATAGCCGTAACAAACCATGTGTATGTGACAAATAAAATTTGTTTTGATTTGATTGGAAAACAAAAGCAAAGTCTTCTCATGCTTTGTTGACTTTAAAAAAGTTTTGACTCAATTTGGCATGAGGGTCTGCTATACAAATTGATGGAAAGGGGTGTTGGGGAAAAACATACGACATTATAAAATCCATGTACACAAATCAAATCAAATCAAATTGTATTTGTCACATACACATGGTTAGCAGATGTTAATGCGAGTGTAGCGAAATGCTTGTGCTTCTAGTTCCGACAATGCAGTAATAACCAACGAGTAATCTAACCTAACAATTTCACAACAACTACCTTATACACACAAGTGTAAAGGAATGAAGAATATGTACATAAAAATATATGAATGAGTGATGGTACAGAACGGCATAGGCAAGATGCAGTAGATGGTATCACACACACACACATGCTGATGATCTGGTGCTTCTGTCCCCAACCAAGGACGGCCTACAGTAGCACCTAGATCTTCTGCACAGATTCTGTCAGACCTGAGGCCCTGACAGTAAATCTCAGTAAGACAAAAATAATGTTGATCCAAAAAAGGTCCAGTTGCCAGGACAACAAATACAAATTCCACCTAGACACCATTGCCCTTGAGCACACCAAAAACTATACATACATCGGCCTAAACATCAGAGCCACAGGTAACTTCCACAAAGCTGTGAATGATCTGAGAGACAAGGCAAGAAGGGCCTTCTATGCTATCCAAAGGAACTTAAAATTTGACATACCAATTAGGATCTGGCTAAAAATGCTTGAATCAGTTTTAGAATCCATTACCCTTTATGGTTGTGAGGTCTGGGGTCCGCTCACCAACCAATAATTCACAAAATGGGACAAACACCAAATTGACACACCAAATTGAAAATATCCCCTGTGTACAATGTAAAACACCAAATAATGCATGCTGAGCAGAATTAGGCCAATACACTTTAATTATCAAAATCCAGAGAAGAGCCTTTAAATTCTACCATCACCTAAAAATAAGTGATTTACAAACCTTCCATAACAAAGCCATCACCTACAGAGAGATGAACCTGGAGAAGAGTCCCCTAAGCAAGCTGGTCCTGGGGCTCTGTTCACAAACACAAACAGACCCCACAGAGCTCCAGGAAAGTAACACAATTAGACCCAACCAAATTGTGAGAAAACAAAAAGATAATTACTTGACACATTGGAAAGAATTAACAAAAAAAAGTAAACTAGAATGCTATTTGGCCCTAAACAGAGAGTACACAGTGGCAGAATACCTGACCACTGTGACTGACCTAATATTAAGGAAATCTTTGACTATGTACAGACTCAGTGAGCATAGACTTGCTATTGAGAAAGGTCGTCGAAGGCAGACCTGGCTCTCAAGAGAAGACAGGCTATGTGCACACTGCCCACAAAATGAGGTGGAAACTGAGCTGCACTTCCTAACCTCCTGCCAAATGTATGACCATATTAGAGACACATATTTCCCTCAGATTACACAGATCCACAAAGAATTAAAAAACAAATCCAATTTTGATAAACTCCCATATCCATTGGGTGAAATACCACAGCCATCACAGCAGCAAGATTTGTGACCTGTAGACACAAGAAAGGGGCAACCAGTGAAGAACAAACACCATTGTAAATACAACCCATATTTATGTTTATTTATTTTTAATGTTTTCCTTTAAGTATTTGCACATCGTTACAACACTGTATATAGACATAATATGACATTTGAAAAGTATATTATTTTGGAATATTTACTGTTCACTTTATATTGTTTATTTAACTTTTGTTTATCCATTTCACTTGCTTTAGCAATGTAAACATATGTTCCCAATGCCAATGAAGCCCCTTGAATTGAAATTGAACTGAGAGAGAAGGACAGATTAGAGAGGGGGGTAGTGAAGGCAACTTCGTAAATTTACAGTAGAGGCAGTCGGCATGTATTACTCCGGGGCTATAGGGGGCAGTCTTGATTGCATATGCCAGTGACAAGCTACAACGCATTCGCTAATGCGCTCCAACGTTGTTGGCGCCAGAAGGAAGATCAGTGGCGCCAGCTCTACAGAAAGAGAGAGGAAGACATTGCAGACAGTCGCAGGCAGCAAGCATCAAGGAGCTAGCTATCGGCTGTGCAGAGCCCATAAACATTTGTTCATCACCTAGTTGGTTAACATAATCAGAAGACAAAAAGGTGGGTACCCGCAGACCTACACGAATTAAGCTCCCAATCAGCTGTCGAGGTTGATTGTTTTGTGTTTGTTTAGGTTGCGTATTAACAGGCTATACGATCAGGTGATCATTTTGTATTTTTTTAATTCAATTAATTTATAGATTCATTACTTTTGCACAAATTGAAAATATGCCACTATGAAATTTCAATGATTCACCCCAGTGATAGTACCAAGAAAATGACAGTCGGGCCCCGTACGGATTTAGTTATAGCTGGCTAGGAAGATAGCCGGCTAGTTAGCGTGAAGTCGCGGCTAAGTAGCCTGCTACCAGAGTACGCTAGCGCGGTAGCTAGCGAGGCTAGGCCATATTGAATGTGAGCTGAAAATATACTCCTGCAATGCTGTCTCATCTCGAAGACATATTTGGGTAACTTGATGCTCGAGCGTTCTCAATCTTACAATACATGGGTAAATTCAATTAACTGTAAATTATACAGGCATTTGTCTTGTTGTATTATTTCTAAGGCATTTGAGACGTGTTTTGTTATGCATTGTTGATTATATAAGATGGGGTCGCCTTTCCCGGGCTTTTTAGC
Organism: Salvelinus namaycush; assembly: GCF_016432855.1. NCBI lineage: Eukaryota > Metazoa > Chordata > Actinopteri > Salmoniformes > Salmonidae > Salvelinus > Salvelinus namaycush. The sequence goes on from NC_052310.1 coordinate 63,106,174, forward strand.
GACGCGAACACTCCTCGCCCGGATAATGTTAGCCATCTTTGTTTCAGGTTGATTTATCGGATTATAGTGGAAACAATACCCCTTCTGCACATCGGTGTGGTATATTTGTGTTGTATACAAAATAGTTTTCTGCTCGTGTAGCTCAATTTACTTGAATATGGAATGTGCAGTGCTTTTTGAAACCTCCTTGTAGTTCTGAAATGCGCTGTGAAGGGCGGTACTTAGCGTAGTGGCAGCCATCTTATGCTTATCCCTGGCTAGCTGGAAAGTGGTGGTGTGGCAAAGACAAGATGGCCTGTTAAAACTGCGCACAAGCTCAGGGATAATTTCCGCATTCGTGATTGTGTTCCTAACCATTGAAAAATGACTTGGGTGAATGTAAGGTTTGTTGCATGTTCTGGGAGAACTCTTGTTTTGTTGATCAAAACAAGCCAGCTAGTTGTCAGCTACTAAGCTAGTTAGCGCGCTATCTTGGCAAACATTAGCCGCTAACAATGCTGTGTCGTCGTTAAGTTGTTTTCCCCCTACCGTAGCCAGCTAACTAGCGGGCTAATGTTGGCTATGTAGCCAAGATGGTAAATTATCTTCCGTTGGCTAGCTAGCTAAACACTGCGTTTACACTATTTTCATGCCATTTCAAATAATGTGTAAATAGACTTCTGTGAAGTCCGCGTGCAATGTCTTATGCAATGAATGACTGTGCAAGAACCGATGTCTTCCATTCTGCCTAGATAGCCAGGTAGCCGCAGCTCTTGAGCTTAACTTGGGATAGCGATTTATAGCCATCTAAGGAAGTATTAAGATGCATTTGAACTGTTTCAAATCATATGTAAATTGTTGACATTTATATCCATTGTTAGAGGATGGTACACACCCTTGGTCTCTGTTGCAGAATTAATACACGTATTTTATCATTTTGTGCTGTGTGTTGCCCTTGGTCCTCCTGTCACTTGGCTAGTTAGCCGTAAATGAATTGCTAGTTGGTGGTCTTGGCTGGCTAGTTAGCTGGCTAATAACAACAAGTGTCATAGTGCAGAAGGTATGGCTCCATGGCGTGTTGGGTGTTTTCATGGGTTATATAGCACAAAACAGAATATTATTCTTCATAGCCAAGTTTTTCACGCCAATCTCTGCAAAAAATACAATAGTCCAAATATAATTTGTTTTAAGGAACACCAGCAGTCCTGTACTTAGTATCAGTAGCATTGGAAATGCCCCACAGTGCTACTGTTCATTGGCATGGAAACACTTGTTGAGATGTAAATGATAGCTCATTGTCACATCACTTAATCCTAGCTGTATATTGTATTTTCTCCCCTGACAGCCCTTTGTGACTGACTGCTGATCCAAGCACAACTACCAACCCGCTGTGCTCGCCATACTAAGTGGAGCTCTCTTACCCCCAAGTCCCTTTAAGCTTCTCGTCCAGCACAAAAACGGAGGTCGTCGGGCTGGAGTGTGTTCTCATGGCTGAGTCAGAGACTGAGTGTGACACACCCGGCCTTGACACGCTGGGGTCGGAGTGTGTCATCGCCCACAGCCAGGTTGACCTGCACTACGCGGCCGAGACTGAGATCATGACAGAGGAGAAACGCGGCCTGGAACTGGAGATCCACGGTGCCGACCTGGCCAAGATCGAAGGGCTCACCGCGGTGGCCTGTGTGGACGCCATGGTCACAGAGACGGACCATGACTACGTTACCAAGATGGACCACCATGGGGAGATCCAGTGCTTCACCATGGGGGGTGAGGGCAAGGGGGAGGCACTGCTGGGAGAGGTGCTGTTAAAAACTGAGACGGAGCATGTGGTCAAGGTGGAATCGGACCACGTGGGCGGCGAGCTGACGGTGGAGTCCGAGAATGGTGTGGTGATCCACGAGGCCCACGGCCTGCAGTGCAACGAGTGCGGCGAGATATTCGGCAGCATGGCCGACCTGCACCAGCACTTCGAGATCCACAAGGCCACCAACCCTTACATCTGCGTGCACTGCGGCGAGAGCTTCGCTGTGGAGTCAAGCCTCAAGCAGCACATGAAGATCCACATGAAAGAGAAAGCGTACGCCACCACAGGCGTGGAGATGGTGGGCAAGGGGGTGATCGACACTTTCAACCTCAAGTCTCACCAGATGATCCACAGCCCAGAGAAGCCCCACCGTTGTTCTGAGTGCGGCAAGAGCTTTGCGGCGGCCATCACCCTGCGGGAGCATATGAAGATGCACTCGGAGGACAAGCCATATAAGTGCACCCAGTGCAGAAAGAGCTTCATCCGCCGGCGCCACCTCAAGAAGCACCAGGAGCTCCACGCCAGGGAGAAGCCCTTCACCTGTTCCCAGTGCGGAAAGGGCTTCACCACATCCTCCAACCTGAAGCAGCACCAGAGGACCCATGCAGGGGACAAGCCCCACCGCTGCACGCAGTGTGGGAAGTGCTTTGCCGCTGCCTCCACCCTGCGGGAGCACCAGCGGATCCACTCTGGGGAGAAGCCCTACAAGTGCAACCAGTGCAGGAAGAGCTTCGTCCGCAAGCGCCACCTCAAGAAGCACCAGCAGGTCCACTCTGGTGGGAAACCCTACTCCTGCTCCCAGTGTGACAAGAGCTTTAACCACTCCTCTTCGCTCTCCCGGCACCACAAGGTCCACCTGGAGGCCCGCATCTACTCCTCTCCTCCCCAGGGCAAGGCCTTCTCCTACGGGTCCACTATGAAGCAGCAGGCAAGGCTGCACCAGGGGGGAGGCAGAGGCGCGGGGGACAAACCGTACAGCTGCAACCACTGCGACAAGGGCTTCAATCATTCCTCCTCCCTATCCCGCCACCAAAGAGTGCACTCGGAGGGGAAAAGCTACACCTGTGGCCACTGTGGGAAGAGATTCAACCACTCCTCTTCCCTCTCCAGGCACCAGCGTGTTCACCAGGAGGAGAAGCAGCAGCAGGTGCAACAACAGGTGGTAGTGCAGCAACAGTACAGCGCTGTGCCCTCGACAAAGGGATTCCCCCACACCACCATCCTCAAACAGCGCATCCTGGCCAGCGAAAAGCCATACAGGTGCTCCCAGTGTGGTAAAGGCTTCAACCATTCATCCTCACTCTCCAGGCATCATAGGATCCACATAGACCAGTGAGCTTCTAGTACACACACTCAAACATAGTCTCATACACACAGCCCTGGCTGACACCCACCCCTGTGATGTTTCTGTTCTACCAATCGGTCCCGAGCTCCAGACATGACACGACTACAGCGAATAAAACCAGGCCAGCTCTCACAGTAAACAGTGTAGAGGTCAGGGGCAAGGAGTTTGTCTTTGTGGAGCAGTCAAAACAAATGGACAATGACACAACAAAAATATCCTTTTTCAAGAGGGAGAAATGATAAATAAAAGTTCTTGCCTGAACTTAAAGGACTTATTATAACCCTTTACAGAGGAGCTGTTGACAAGTTCCTTGGACCTTTGTTTTCAATAAATTGTCTGATAGACATTTTGAATGAGCCTGTAATTCTCATTTGTGATTATGCTTAAACTTTTGCTCTGGTGCCCCTCTTTTTGATTGATTGTTTTAAAGAGATAAAGTGATTTGATAATCTAGATCAGGTTTTCCTGAACTTGGTTCTGGACCGTTATGGTTTTTGCCCTAGCATTACACATCTGATTCAAATAATCAAAGCCTGATGATGAGTTGGTTATTTGAATTGGCTGTGTAGTGCTAGGTCAAAAACCAAAACGTGCACCCGGGGGGGCAGCAAAACAGTTTTGGAAACCCTGATCTACATGATAAAAATGTTATCTGACTAATGGAGAGAAACTCCTGTAGTTATTTAATTCATGCATAATACCCTCTTATCTTAGTGTGACCACTTACACGCTTTACTCTGAGAATTCAAGTCATGATGTAACTAACTGGCCCGTATGGGGGCGTCTCACTGTATATGACTATATGGAGTGCTTTTCAAGATCTAACATTTGAGGTCAATCTCCCACACTTGGCTACTGATGCAACTTGCTATCAAGTCATACTGTCTTGATGGCATAAATTAGCCATTTTGCAATTTTTTTTTGCCCCATCTTAAAACCTCACCTGTAAACCTGTGAAAAAATAAGAAAACCATGTAAATAATTGTTGATTTATCCTTTTATATATCTGTATAGGTGGCTAGTGTGCAGTTTTGTTCAAGAAATAGGACATTTTATTTATATAAAATTAGTAACATCCCCATAGTCCCCCCCCCATCCTTTTTCCTTTTATTCATTGTTTTTGTTTTAGGCGTTAGAGCTACCATGAAATGTTGCTACTGCTCTCATGTACATACTGTCAAATCTCAGATCTGGGGCTCCATCCAGTGTGACGCAGCTCCATGTGTATCAGGTAAAGCGGATGGGAATGTACCTAGTGATGTGGTCATACAGCTGAACAGACTGGAGAGCAATACTGCCTCAAGCCATCGTAGTATGGGATGCAATTAAGTCATGATGATAAGTGGCCAAGATGCATCGCTAAAAAAAATAAAACCACCCGGTAGCTTTATTTGAAGTTGACTTGTGTCCTTTTTCATTGAGTCCCTATTGATTTCTGTGTTCCCGTACCAAATGTACATCATTGTTATTACAGATAGACAATGGTTCGAGTCATTTCTTGCTTTTGCTTTGGAGACTCATTCGATTGTCAGTGTATACAATTATAGTTAGCTTCATAGGTCTTCACTCAGATGAGAACTTCTATCCTGAATAGATTTATTGTGTATACTAATCTATACGACTACAGGACTAGGTTGCTTTTACTGACAACACTTAATTTTGAACTTCCAGTTTATTTTTTTTGTGCAAATTCCATGGGATTGAGCTTTCTATTTATTGTTCTGTGTAAAAAAAACAAAAAAATCACAAACTGATTTTTTTTTATGGTTTGGGTCATTTTCAAAGGATGAAATACATATACTGTTTTTATGGGAGGGAATGATATTTTGAGCAGTTTCTTTTCCCCCTTTTGAAAAACATTTATGCTTCAAACCATAGCATAGGCTTATTCCTTGTGTTAGATAGGTGCCTTATTGCATGCTATGTAGAAATGTATGCTGAGCTGTCGACAAAACATACTAGTGTGGTTTTGACAACTCCTTTTTATTATTCATACTAACTTACCCCAACATTTTAAGAAGTCATTACTTTAAGTCTTCTATGTATATTACCATGTGTTTACACACATCTCATTGTCATTTAATTTTCTCTCCTGTCTTTGTTGATTGGCCTCAATGTAGGTTTTCTTATTGAAGCTGAATTAAGGAAAATACATTTAGTTACAATGTCATTGATCCATATAGGGCTCTGCTTTCTGTAGAGGCCCCAGCCAGCCCCACCTTTCCCCCCAGATCTCTGAGTGGAACATATGGACAAATAAAGGTTGACTGTCAACATCGCATCAACGGTTTCTTGTCTGATTCCTGATTCTGTCATTTTGATATATAAATATAACACTTTGAAATGACACCCACAGGCTTCCCATTACACATTGACTCAGTTTGGGATGCCCTAAAAATACGATAGTGGGCCAATGTTTATTTTTTATGTTCATGATTGCATCCGTGTCATTGGAAAACTACCGCTATTTGATGTGAGAATTTCTGAATTATTTAAGTGATAATGTTTTTGCCTCCCCAGAGACTACTGTAAGCATCAGCTCATTTGGTCTTGATTTTTTTTAGACATGCCTACATTTCTGAGTCCACTTGGGGGCAGTCTTACATAATGTAAAGTAACACTCCAGTGAAAATCAAAATTTTTAAACCTCATATTCTGTTTTCTCATTTCCAAATAATGTTCTGAACTCGTCCCTTGTAGTTGTGGCCAAAGTATAAATTAGAGTAAATACTCAACCATCTGAAACTTATTTTTGAAGAAAAAAAAAGTTTAAAAAATGCTTGAAATTTGTTTCTAGCATTCATGACTAGCTTGTAGCTAGCTAACAACAAAAATATCCGAAATATTGACAAAGCAGTGGACAGAAATGACTCACGCTTGTAAAATAATCATTCTGCATTTATTTCTGTTGTAGTTAAATGCTCTAGTAGTTCCATCATGTGTTTCCAAATCCTGAATCCATCTATACTGACTACAGGCAGTAGAAAGTGGTACTTCCTGTTGTCTCGTTTTGTAGGCTAAGAATGGCCTTCAACTTTGCATCGTCTAATTCATGAAAACGTGGTCATATAAGATATATATTACAATGTATACGTGTTTCCGAGGGAATTAACTTACCATATGCCGGTTTTCAATGTATTTGATGGCCAAGAAGTACGAATCTGAAAAAATACATTAGAACTACTGAATGAACTTCAACTTCCACCGGCTGTGTATGTCCCACTTTCAACACCTTGCCAGTCTACAAAAAAATATTTTTGGGCATTTTCAAAAAGTACTGTTAGTAAAACCACAAAGTAATCTAATATAAAACAAATCAAACATCCTGTAAGTCCTCAACTCAAACAGGCAGGAGTCACAAGCACGCTAATGAGGCTGCAGGGTGTCTTACTGCTTGAGCGTCAAAAATTTTGATAAAAGGCATCTGGTATGAGCAAATCAGTACACAAATATAATTTCAGAAAGGTAAGCTTGGAGTTTGTAGCTAATTTGAATAACCAAGTGTATGCACGTCTCATTGGCTGAGCTGTATTTGCTCAAACCACTCTGTTATTTCCCCACAGGCCAAGGGGCACAGAACCTGCTTTTTAACATCCTTAATTCAAATTTTTTGGAAGAACATCTATTAAACCCATATTGTAATCCATTTTTGGTAAATATTTCATTGAAATCTGGAACACAGTACAGATCCTTTAAGAGCTGGATTCAATCTGTATCACAGAAGATCCACCTTAAAATGTGAAGGTAATTTCTGATTGGGCTGACATATGCAGCATTTACCTTGAATGCGGGAAAATTGCCTTTAAATTTAAATTGCTTTAATGCATGGATCTTCCGCCATTCTTCTGCTATAGGTTACAGATTTAATAATTAAAGAAAATGATAGCCTTCCCTTGTAGTTGTAGTTAGGGCTGTGGCAGCATGACATTTTGTCAGCCGGTTATTGTCATGCAAAATACTGCCGGTCTCAAGGTAACTGACCGTTAGGCTAATTATCATAAACACATTTAGTATCAATTCAAATTTTATTTGTCAGTATAAAAGTATGTTGGCAGCAGCCACTCAATGTTAGTGATGGCTGTTTAACAGTCTGATGGCCTTGAGATAGAAGCTGTTTTTCAGTCTCTCGGTCCCTGCTTTGATGCACCTGTACTGACCTCGCCTTCTGGATGATAGCGGGGTAAACAGGCAGTGGCTCGGTTGGTTGTTGTCCTTGATCTTTTTGGCCTTCCTGTGACATCGGGTGGTGTAGGTGTCCTGGAGGGCAGGTAGTTTGCCCCCGGTGATGCGTTGTGCAGACCTCACTACCCTCTGGAGAGCCTTACTGTTATGGGCGGAGCAGTTGCCGTACCAGGCGGTGATACAGCCCGACAGGATGCTCTCGATTGTGCATCTGTAAAAGTTTGTGAGTGTTTTTGGTGACAAGACGAATTTCTTCGCGGAACTTAAAACTTTCTACCCTCTCCACTACTGTCCCGTCGATGTGGATAGGGGGGTGCTCCCTCTGCTGTTTCCTGAAATCTACGATCATCTCCTTTGTTTTGTTGACGTTGAGTGTGAGGTTATTTTCCTGACACCACACTCCGAGGGCCCTCACCTCCTCCCTTTAGGCCGTCTCGTCGTTATTGGTAATCAAGCCTACTACTGTGTCGTCTGCAAACTTGATGATTGAGTTGGAGGCGTGCATGGCCACGCAGTCGTGGGTGAACAGGGAGTACAGGAGAGGGCTGAGAACGCACCCTTGTGGGGCCCCAGTGTTGAGGATCAGCGGGGTGGAGATGTTGTTACCTACCCTCACCACCTGGGGGCGGCCGGTCAGGAAGTCCAGGACCCAGTTGCACAGGGCGGGGTCGAGACCGAGCTTGATGACCAGTTTGGAGGGTACTTAATTTGTGAATAATACAAACCTTAGAATGTCTTAGAAATCAACACATATATGGCCTGCATGATGCTACTATCGGCTATTCGTAATTTGAGAAAGTAGAAAAAAAGCTTGCACTCTGTTCCTTGCCTCAGGCTGCACAGCTGTCTCTCATCAATTGATGATATTGTCACCCGTCAGACTATTCTCAATTAATCTTGTCTTTATTAATATGTACAATTTGTTAGATTTAGAATGAGCCATTATCAAGTGGGCAGGAACAAGGGCAGGAGAAAAAAATACATGTTATCTGTATGCACGCAAATAATGAATGGAGGCCACGCACTTTCCCACGGGTCTTGTTCAATGATACGGTCTTAGGTTTTATAACGGAGCATGTGCGTAATATGAGCAGCTGAGAAATAAATACTATAACACTTATTTCACTCTACGCATCAACCACTGTTTGATGAGCATTCTCTCGCTGCGCGACAGGTGATATTCCCGCCCAAACGCTGTGTGCTATGTTCTCACCAAACCTGTTCCTGCAGCTACCCAGTGCTTAAAGTTGCACTATGCAGAAATCGCTCCACCATTTCCTGGTTACCAAACTCTAATAGTACACCTAATTTCAATTTATGTGACAAAATAAGATAGTATAGTGTACATAATCATTGTACCAGCTAAACCTCTGTGAAATATATTTTCCATAACCAAACCCTTACGAAAAAAGATTGCAGTCAGAGTGCAGTATAACTGCAGTGTGCTGCAAATACTGCATCCAAAATAACACAGTTTTTATACTGCGTTAATTTTGCAGTTTAACTGCAGTTAGAGTGCAGTATTTAGAACAGATCTACTGCTTCTTAGACTTGATTTCAAGTCGAATGATAGATCTATAACTCAAATTGCTATGTGGATTTGGTCGGTTCGCCCAAAAAGTTACATATTGCCATATTGGGAAACCAAGTGAAATCTGAGAAATTATGTAGGCTATAGCTAAAGGTGTGTCACCTAATTAATTATACAAATATAAAAATGCCCTATTGCAAGGCTATTCAAAATCACTCGTGGATATAACATTTGGAGCATAGCATACGATAACCAGTCCATCCATTATGCTTAATAATACAGTCCACACTCAAAGGCGATTACTTGAATTTGTTTAATTTTGAAGTTTAGCCTAGACCAATTATGTACCAAAGACATCTTAAATCGGTTTTGTTTTATGTTTTTCTGTCATGCATAATATGCGGTAGGCTATGTGTTGTATAACAGCACAATCATCATTTAAATTCAGCTTTTTTCCCAGGCTTGGGCTCAAAAGCATATGCATAAGCTCTAATATGGGCGTTTTTAATTAATCATCACCTTAGAAAGCTGTCCATTTCATTGTTAGTCTTTGAAACTACATCTACAATGACCATGTTTTACACTCAGTTTCAACCGGCTGTTGAACTTCTTTCTTCAAATTGATCACCAGTGAGGTGAGTTTTAAAAGCATGATACTGTTTTGATGTGTTTGATGTGATTTTCGATTGCATTTACATTGATGTCAGAGTGGTTAGAGGGACAATAGACCCCTTAGAATCAGGCCATTAGGACCTGTACTACCAAAGCATGTCCACAGTGCATAACAAGAAATTACCATGACTCAACAGTCACATGGAATTTGACTGTGGTCATGAATCATGACTGCTGGTGTGGTGGTAATATGGCCACCACAACAGCCTTCACATAACACTAAACCACCTCCCATTCCTCCACCCATCCCACACTCCTAATGCTAGCTCCCCCAGAGATGGGGTGACATGGCTGGGGTTTCTCTTCCATGTACACCTCTTCACTGGAGCCTCCACCAACAGCCAATGCTTAGCTTATCAGCTGTCTGCCAGGCTCAGGTTTTTTAGTCTTTCCTGAGTGATGTGAATTAACTTTTTTGCCTTTCACTGGAATGCCTCTTGTAAATCTAGTCATTTCAGGTGAAAGGGTAGGTAGTAGTAGAGTCACCTTATTTTCTTGTGAGTGTCATCCAATTTCTTTAAAAAATATGATATGATCCACACATTCAGCGAGGAGGTGGCTTGTGGTACATAAAGATGTATTTGTGTTACACATGGTGACAAGGAAAGAGGTGTGAAAATGAAGATACAGGTTAAAGATCCAGTACTGAGTTATTTTGTCATCATTTTAGGTCAAGTTGAATGTAGTGAAAAACAAAAGCAACCCAGAGAACAACCTGTTACTTCAACATCACCTATCGATTGATCATGCATTTAACGCAGCCGATTCACCAGTCATTAGCTGAATATGTCTCTCAGGATATTCCTGTTAAATGTTATATACAGAATGGGAAAAATAGACTATACATCTGTACAAAGACCTCCACTGGGGTAGGTCTAGAGTTGAGCACCCATAAATTGCTGCTATACACTGTAGCCCTGGAGGACAGGATATATAACCAGGCTAGACAATGAGGAAAGGTTAGAGGTTCACAGCAGATTTTTGACAGCAGTGACACAAATAGATGCTGGAAGTCCATAAAGATTGGGGTTGTGTACCCCATATCTGATAGCATAGTGTTCCTACTTCCCATGCTTTTTGGTGGTCGAAAAGAGGGAGCTGCATCAGAGGACTCATGGGCCATAACACGGAGCTGCATCAGGGAGCTCATAGTCCCTCACACAGAGCTGCATCGGGGAGCTCATGATCCCTCCCACGGAGCTGCATCAGGGGGCCTATGGTCTCATACGTTCATGGCTGGTGTGAGCTGTAGCAGAGAGCTCTGTGGTCGCATGGCTGAGCTCTTGGAGTGCAGTTTCTCCAGGTTCTGTAGGAAACCTCGCCTATTTAGACCCTCCAGAATCCCTGTGTTGTTAGTTGCCAGACTAACACGGGTCCTGTAGGGAGAAACATAGAAGAACAGGGTGTAAATGCATAGTATAAATTATTATAAAATGGACACTTGTGTGCGCACATGAACACAAACTGGTCCTGTGGGGATTGGGGAGATTAACCATATCAGTTGGATAGAAATACAATATGCAATACACCCTTAGTCACACACACTAACTATACTGTGAAATCCAGGTGAAAACAACTCTGCTCTTCACCACAAAAGGGGAAAAGCCAAGTCCTTATAAAGTTAATGGAAAAACTTTTTACCTTTTCCCCTTTCTTTGTTTTAAACATGAGGGTGTACCCATTCCAAAGTAATTACATTAATCACTATAATCATTCCCCTCTATCTAAATACTGCCTGGTGTAATTGGCTATGGGGTGTTTGTTCAGCTTCATCTCCATTTACATGAAAAGGGAAGAGAGAGAAGGCACACCACCGACCATGGCCATGGGTGATCTAACTACTCCCAGCCTTAGCTTATTTTCTGCATCTCCACATTCCTCCACCCTCCCTGGGCCAGCACTATAGGCTCTATAGCCTCTACCTCAGCCGAAGAGAGGCTAGGGTTACAGCTGGAGATAGGGGTCGAGGCCGCAGGCGAGAAGACAAATAAACAGGGGATTTAAGGGCCAAGTGCCTCTGTTATGTTTTCTGGTTGACTGGGACCTCACACAGGAGGATGTGAGGAGGATAGGTACTGCTGCCTAGAGGAGTTCCACTGAGAGCACTACAAATGAAGGCCATTCCTGGGGCATAGTCCTTTAAAATAGACTAATACTGATGAATATCATAGTCATTTAATAATATCTAGCTGGTGCCAAATTGTCACAATCACTCCACAAAATATGAGACCTTTTGTGAAAAGTGGTATAACTGCAATCCATAAAAAATGTGACGATGATGATCATCAACATTTTAATACAAAGAAATAAACTCACCGTGGCGAGTCTATCCCGCTGTCTCCTGTGTTGCTCTGACTCTCCCCCGCCTCCCCCATTATCTCTCCCCGTCCAGCTCCACTGGGCATGCCCAGACTGGCACTTGAGGTCTGAGGGCCTCCTCTCTCCCCCAGGGTCTCAAAGCCGCCCTTTTCCTCCTCTACTCCACACCCCCAGTGAGATGACTCCCTGTCCCCCTCGTCTGCTGATTTATGGAGGGTCTCAGCATCCGAGTCCACCTCGCTGGTCTGGCAGTAGTCAAAGATGCTGCTGTCTGCCGCCTCAGGTGGCTCTAAACTCTCTAGAGCTTCCAGGGAGTGGCTGGCGTCCTGTCTTCGCTCCCCCGGGATTGGAGCTCTTCGTCTGGGGATGGGATCACTGTGGGTTCCTGGGGACGTGTGGCTGCGGTGGTTAAGGGTAGAGCCGCTCACCCTGACCCACCTCTCCTCTTCCTGTCTTTGGGGGCTGTGGGGGGACAGAGGGGGGTCTTGGTGGATAGTGGAAGAGTGTTCCTCCGGGAAAGTGCTGTTCCAGTCTCCTTGGATGGAATGGGGGTTGGGACAGTGGGGTTGGGGCTCGTGGTAAGGGGAGTGAGGTTGGTTGTGGTAGTGAGTGATAGTGTCTTGGTATATGGTTTTAGGATCATGGAAGAGGGATTGAGAGTCACGATAATGAGACAGGCGTGTTTGATAGACCTCTCTGTTGTCAATGACTCCCTCCTCACTCAGATACAGAGAACTACAGGCATCCTCATCTTCTTCCTCTGCTCTCTGGTAAAACCTGTGATCATCTTCTATAAACTCATCACTCTCTATCATAAAGCCATTACTCTCCACTGCTAACCCATCACTGGCCCTTTGCCCATGCCCTGGACTCCTGTGGGCTCTACTGACACCACTGCTGTGTACCAGCCCATGTTGTTTGGGGGTGGTACTGCAGGCCTGTTGGTGTGAGGAGAGCAGGTCAGGCCTGTGGGTTAGGTCTCCCTGTGTGTCTGTGTGTTTGAAGGAGTGCCTGCGATGCACAGCAGGCTTTGGCCAAGGCATGGCCTGGTCGTACGGGTGGGCAGGGACTGAGTCATAGGGGTGGGTACTAGGGAGGTTGGCATCAGAGTCCAGGGTTTGGCTTGTTACTGCTGGGTGTCTATGGTCTGTTGTACTGCCATATTCTACTTGCTGTGTCGTCCTATGCTTTCCCTCCTTCTCCTTCCCTCCCTCCCTGCTCTTCCTCCCTCTGTTCTTTCCCTCCCTCTGATATCTAACCTTGTCGTCTATCCTTAGTGTGCTGCTCTGTGGGTAAGCCGAGCTGTAGTCCAACGGTAATTCACTGGGTGGTTTGGTGTCAGAGAGGGGCAGGAGGAGGGGTTCGGTGGTGAACACCCTCTCGTGGAGACGGTCACATGACCTGTCCTCGGCTGTATGAGACTTTCCAGCATACTGTGTGTCAGCAGCGGTTGCTTTTGCTTTGTGCGGGTCCCAGGATTTGGAGCGGTGTCCCGCTGGTTCTCTCCTCCCTCCTCCTGAAGTCTTTCCGTCTTTCCCCTCCTTCGCTTCCTTTCCCTCTCTCCTCCTCTGTTCTTTGTGGGTCATAGTAGGTGCCACAGTCTGGGTTGTGGCTGTATCTTTCCCAGGTGGTTGACCATCAAAGGGGTTGTCAATGCGTTTCTTATAGAGGCTTTTCCCCTCCACCGCTCCTGGCTCCTCTCTGTGGTCTAGTTCATCAATAGGGACCTTTGGTCTGAGGCAAGAGGGGACCAGGTCATCTCCGTCTGGGTCCACATCCACACACACTGGGGCCTTAGTCTTCAGCCTGTCTCTCCGTTTCTCCCTGGAGGAATGGGCCCTTCTCTTACTTCGAGAGGCCTTGGAGGTAGATCTCCTGCCCCCAGCCCCTGCTCCCAGTCTGGCTCGGGAGGACTGGTGATGTCTGGGCTTGGAGCAGTTTAGGATCTCAGTGGACATGCCCTTGTCCACACCCTTGTCCCCTCCGTCAACCCTGTCCCCCTTGTGCAACCCTCTGTCCCTTTCCACCCCTCGTCTTTCTGTTTCCATCCCTCTCTCCCCTCCTCTCTCCTCCAGTTTCTTCATTAGTACAGTGTGGCGTGTCAGGTTGTCAACAGTGAGCTCAGGGTTGATGCGTCTGATGATAGCGTGCTCCAGGTCTCTGGGAAGATTGTTCAGATCCTCCTCGTCCCTCACTGGCCACTCCTCCGGAGGGAACTGACCTGAGAACAAGGCATATTCTTTCTTCACTTTCTCCTTCTTCCCTCCGTTCCTCCTGAAGAGGTTGAGGCCAAACCTTCTCCCTAGTTTCTCCTTGCCATCTTTGTCTTTGTCCTTACGGCTAGTGGCAGTGGTGGTAGCCGTAGTGGTCTTGCTGACCTCACTAATCTGGTAGTCTGCGGCCGTCGAGGTCGACTGGTGCTGGACTTGAGACCTGTGGTCTCTAGGCCACTTCAGACTCTTCCCTGTGCACTCGCTAAAAGAAGCAGAGACCGAGTGCTGGTCTGGGACGGATGGAGGAACCATGGCAGCTATAGTGGCCGTAGTAGCAGCATTGGTCACGTTCTGGGCAGGAGCAAAGCAGCTGCAGGACTTGCAGTGGGTCACCAGGTGGGACTGTGGGTGGCTCTCTAGAGTGTCATTACTGAGCAGGTAGGTGATGGGGGGAGGGGAGGGCAACTCATTGTCTCCAGACCCTGATGTCCACCAGCTCTTCTCTCTCACCAGGCTGTTGGTGATGAAGTAGGTCTGAGGAGTGACAATGAAGTAGCCCTCTCCTGTGTGGTAGATCTTCCTCTCTTTGATCAACGAGCCCAGAGCGTTGTACAGGATGTCTTGAGTAGGGATGGTCATCCCTGGCAGGGAGAGAGAGAGAGAGAGAGAAGTTCAGCCATATTAGTTAATACAGTTTATCTCCTTTAAATCCCTCAAAAGTTACTGTATATCTGCAGATGGACTAATCTACAGCCAGGCTGTAAACTGCCAGTTGAGACTAAGCATTAGACTTAATACACTAAATATCATTCTCCCCTTTTTCCCCAACTACAATTCCCCTTTTTCAGGAGCACCTGTGGTTGAATGTACTGTATGTTTTAACTTTTTTATTTAACCTTTATTTTAACTAGGCAAGTCAGTTAAGAACAAATTCTTATTTACAATGACGGCCTACCAGGGAACAGTGGGTTAATTGCCTTGTTCAGGGGCAGAACGACAGATTTTTTACCTTGTCAGCTCGGGGATTCGATCTAGCAACCTTTCGGTTAGTGTCCCAACGCTCTAACCACTAGGCTGCCTGTATGTAAGGACATGCCCTGAAGCTCTCCCCATACATCTGTATATGTTACCTTGGTGAGCCTTGGTCATGTGACTGATGAGGGCATCCTGGTTGACGGTGATGTTGGAGGAGTTCATGTCAGAGATGACACAGCATAGGACCTCGGCTAGAGGGATGAACTGAGACTGGGGCACTGGAGACATCTGCAATGGGGACAGGTCACCTGGAAAACACACACACACACTTAGTTAGACTGGTGTAACACACACACACACACACACGTAGTTAGACTAGTGTAACACACACACACACACACACACACACACACACATAGTTAGACTGGTGTAACACACACACATAGTTAGACTGGTGTAACACACACAAACACACACACACATAGTTAGACTGGTGTAACACACACACACACACACACATAGTTAGACTGGTGTAACACACACACATAGTTAGACTGGTGTAACACACACAAACACACACACACATAGTTAGACTGGTGTAACACACACACACACACACACACACACACACACACACACACACACACACACACACACACACACACACACACACACACACACACATAGTTAGACTGGTGTAACACACACACATAGTTAGACTGGTGTAACACACACAAACACACACACACATAGTTAGACTGGAGTAACACACACACACACACACACACACACACACACACACACACACACACACACACACACACACACACACACACACACACACACACACACACACACACACACACACACACACACACACCTGATTTAGACGGAACATCAGCAACATACACACACCTGAGTTAGACGGAACATCAGCAACATACACACACACCTGGTTAGACTGGTGAAACACACAAACATCTGTGTGATGTACCCACATCTGTTGATGTTGAGTTTTCATGTAGTAGCAATGTTATGACCACTGTTGCTCTTCAACAAGTCTGTTTTTCCTGTCAAAATAACTTAATTCTGTCATGGTTGCAACTTTTACTTTGTGGTCTAGATCCTTTTGCCAGTAAAAAATAATCCTGTCACGCCCAAGATGAGATTTTTGAATGTGGGTGGTCCAGTGCGTAATGTAGACCAGGCCTGATTTCCATTGGAATTCCATTAATACTGGGATGGATTGCGGTATTCCATATATGCTGGGAGCGACCACGGAATGTCATTACTCCCACAGAAGTGACCACAAGTTCTGCCTGCCAGGCTATCACATATCACCTCTATATCATACTGTGTCTTCAGCTGCTATAACCCGGCCACACACCTTTGGGAATTTTCTTGTGATCCAAGAAAAATATCTAAACTAAATGTATGTTTAAAAGAGAGAAAGAGAGGGAGGGAGGGATGGAGGGAGAAAGAGAGAGCATTTTACAGGCACTTCAAACCGTACAAAGCTCAGACTGTACCTAAAATGTCTGTCTCTCTGTCTGTCTGTCTCTCGCACGCACAAGTGAACACCAGTGGAGACTGCTGAGTGGAGGACGGCTCATAATAATGGCTGGAACGGAGGAAATGGAATGGCATCAAACACATGGAAGCCATGTATTTGATACCATTCCACTAGTTCCACTCCAGCCATTACCAAGAGCCCGTTCTCCCCAATTAAGCTGTCACCAACCTCCAATGGTGTGCACACTACACACACACACACACATCAAACCAACCCGAGGGCTGACTGACAGCGTTCCAATGACATGATTCTAAGATCTGGAAGCCATCTCAGAGAAAAACCACAGGCCTTTGAAATCATAAAACAAACTCATTTCAAAACATAGCAGGAATTTTAACATTTTAAGACTGATTCATCTCAGGACCAAAGACAAGAAACTGCAGTGGAGTTCCTCACATACAGTAAAACAGTCAATTACCCACCACACCAGCCTAGACTAGAGGGACTGAACTCCCTCAGGACTACAGGTTTTTTATAGTATTGCTTCAGTGTCTGTTTCTTTCCTAACTGAAGATGCACAGACAGGGGGAGGAGAGACCGTGATGGTACGTGGGGGGGACAGAGCGACGGGGAGAGAGAGAAGCGACAGGGAAACAGATGTGGAGAGAGAGAGGGGGAGATAACAAAACCAAAAAGATCTCATCCCCCCTTAAAGGGATAGTTTCAAGTTTTAATGTCTCATAGGAAATATGAAATACACAATAACGTAAGTAAATAAGCATATTACTGTGATGGATATTTTATACTTGTGCTTTTCTAATAACTAATTTCTGTGTTCTATTCATGTGCTGTTCAAATAACCAATTTCTATGTTCATGCAAGTGACTGATTGAACGAATCCTCACTTATCAGTATCTGCAATTTGGCAGTACGCCCAGACCTTGTTTTGAGAACGAAAGATCTCAGTTTCAAGGTCTCAGCTTAGAGAGAAGAAGCCTCGTGAGGTATTGGTCGGTCA
The DNA here is from genome assembly GCF_016432855.1 of Salvelinus namaycush. Lineage (NCBI taxonomy): Eukaryota > Metazoa > Chordata > Actinopteri > Salmoniformes > Salmonidae > Salvelinus > Salvelinus namaycush. Next base: position 63,123,725 of record NC_052310.1, read on the forward strand.
CATGAATGAAGCAAACGTTAATTCATTATGAATGATGAACAAGCTAAATCATGCAAATATAACTTGTCTGTATATAGGAGAACTAACGGGACTACCCCAGGTGGAGCTCCTGATCGACATGTGTACTTGGTGCATTGAGTTGGTTGGAACCTCTCCAGCGCGCTGGATAATAAAGGATGATTCATTCAAGATTGACTTCGAGTGTCCCTGGTGGTAATTTCCACGACATTTGTAAGAATTTCCACAACACTACATACAGGAAACATTTAAAAAGTCAGTTCCAATACAAATATTTACATGTGCAGGGATACTGGAGTGATGGAGGTAGATGTGTATAGGGCTAAGGGGACTAGGCAACAGGATATACGTTTAACAGAGTAGCGGCAGCTTGCATGTGAGTGGGTGTGTAGGGTCCGTATAAATGTACAGTACCAGTCAAAAGTTTGGGCACGCCTACTCATTCAAGGGTTTTTCTTTATTTTTACTATTTTCTACATTGTAGAATAATAGTGAAGACATCACAACTATGAAATAACACATATGGAATCATGAAGTAACCAAAAAAGTGTTAAACAAATCAAATATATTTTATGTTTGAGGTTCTTCAAAGTAGCCACCCTTTGCCTTGATGACAGCTTTGCACACTCTTGGCATTCTCTCAACCAGCTTCACCTGGAATGTTTTTCCAACCGTCTTGAAGGAGTTCCCACATATGCTGAGCACGTGTTGGCTGCTTTTCCTTCACTTTGCAGTCCAACTCATCCCAAACCATCTCAATTGAAGTTGAGTGATTGTGGAGGCCAGGTCATCTGATGCAGCACTCTCACACTTTCCTTCTTGGTCAAATAGCCCTTACACAGCCTGGAGGTGTGTTTTGGGTCACTGTCCTGTTGAAAAACGAATGATAGTCCCACTAAGCGCAAACCAGATGGGATGGTGTATCTCTGCAGAATGCTGTGGTAGCCATGCTGGTTAAGTGTGCCTTGAATTCTAAATAAATCAAGGACGGTGTCACCAGCAAAGCACCCCCACACCATATCACCTCCTCTTCCATGATTCATGTGTTCACCTACTCCGCGTCTCACAAAGACAGCGGTGGAACCAAAAAATCTCAAATTTGGACTCATCAGACCAAAGGACAGATTTCCACCGGTCTAATGTCCATTGCTCGTGTTTCTTGGCCCAAGCAAGTCTCTTCTTCTTATTGGTGTCCTTTAGTAGTACTTTGCAGAAATTTGACCATGAAGGCCTGATTCACACAGTCTCTTCTGAACAGTTGATGTTGAGATTTGTCTGTTACTTGAACTCTGTGAAGCATTTATTTGGGCTGTAATTTCTGAGGCTGGTAATTCCAATGAACTTGTCCTCTGCAGCAGAGGTAACTCTGGGTCTTCCTTTCCTGTGGTGGTCCTCATGAGAGACAGTTTCATCATTACGCTTGATGGTTTTTGCAACTGAACTTGAAGAAACTTTCAAAGTTCTTGACATTTTCTGGATTGACTGACCTTCATGTTTTAAAGTAGTGAAGGACTCATTTCTCTTTGCTTATTTGAGCTGTTCTTGCCATAATATGGACTTGGTCTTTTACCAAATAGGGCTATCTTCTGTATATCACCCCTACCTTGACACAACACAACTGATTGGCTCAAACGCATTAAGAAGGAAAGAAATTCCACAAATTAACTTTTAACAAGGCACACCTGTTAATTGAAATGCATTCCAGGTGACTACCTCATGAAGCTGGTTGAGAGAATGCCAAGAGTGTGCAAAGCTGTCATCAAGGCAAAGGGGGGCTACTTTGAAGAACCTCAAATATAAAATATATTTTGGTTAACACTTTCTTGGTTACTACATGATTCCATATGTGTTATTTCATAGTTTTGATGTCTTCACTAGTATTCTACAATGTAGAAAATAGTAAAAAATAAGGAAAAACCTTGGAATGAGTAGGTGTCCAAACTTTTGACTGGTACTGTATATGCATATTATGTGTGAGTGAGCAAATGATGGAGTGAGTGTTTGTGTGTGTGTTTGAGTGTGTAGGGCTCTGTGAGTGTGCATAGAGACAGTGCAAATATTGTAATTATTTTGTTAGCTTGTTGATGTCAGACTTGATTCACCAGTACCTCTTTCCCTGTGGCAGCAGAGTGAAGGAAAAAGGAAACCGCACACTGCTCTTGATAGTATCACCGATATTTAATACGTTTACGTATCGGCCTCACGCCCTTCGTCAGAGCTTTTGTGATTTTTTGAAATTTGCACCCTTATGTAGACCTGGCCCCACCCTCATCCGTTATACACATCGAAGGGGGTTGGAGGCAAAGGAAAAACAAATAAGTGCTACCAAATATAACAATATGCATTTCATAGATTATTACAAAAGTGAGGCGTATTGAACACGTCTGTAAAACCTCAATGAGGACATAGCAAGTTTTCATTAGTCATTGGGTACATCGTACGAAAAACGTCAGAGTAATCTACAATAGGCACATATTTCATGTTCAAATTCACAACAGAGAAAATAGTCTATGGCTTGGGTGGTTTGGGTCTTTTGGCAATGAAGCCCTTTATCTACACCAGACAAACTCGTGGATACCATGTTTATGTCTCTGTGTGCAGTATGAAAGAAGTTGATAACTAGAGCTTGCGCAATTGCTAACTAGTGTTAGCTCAATGACTGGAAGTCTATGGTATCATCTAGCATGCTAGTAGATACCATAGACCTCCAGTCATTGTGCTAACACTAGTTAGCATTGGCTCACAAAAGTACATCTAACTTCTTTCATACTGGATGCAGAGACAGAAAAATGGTATCCCTGAGTTCAACTGACTCCGGGGTAGTAGATAAAGGGTTTCATTGCTAAAATCCCGAAGTATCCATTCAACAGGACTGGGCTTATGGGCAAACAATGGACTTTGAGGCGATTTAGTTACATCTTGATTCAAGTTCACAGTTTGGAGTTGTTTTTATTTTGCTTGCTCAAATGGTTATATGTACACACTGCCTAGTGACTACTACAACAGTTCTTAATACTTAACTATACCTTACATTATAATAGGTTAAAACTTCTTGTCAATAGGGGGGCGCTGTTTTCACTTTGGAAAAAATCGTGCCCAAATGAAACGGCCTCGTACTCTTTTCTAGATCATACAATATGCATATTAGTATTACTATTGTATAGAAAACACTCAGAAGTTTCTAAAACTGTTTGAATTATGTCTGTGAGTAAAACAGAACTCATTTTGCAGCAAACTTCCATGTAGGAAGTGAAAAATCTGAAAACGAGGCTCTGTTTCAGGGCCTGTCTATTCAATTGCCTTATATTTATCGATATGCATGCACTTCATACGCCTTCCACTAGATGTCAACAGGCAGTGGAAGGTGGAATGGGGTGTCTAGCTTGATCTGAGGCCGAACAAGAGCTTTTGGAGTGGCAGGTCAGGAATTTTCTTTGTCTACCAAGGCGCGCCGCGGAGCTCGACATTGGCTTCTGAAAAGCGTTACGTATACACGGCGAATATCTCCGGCTCTGATTTTATTTGATACATGTGATAATAACATCATAAAGTAGGTTTTTTCAACCGAGTTTTATCAGTTTATTCAACGTTTATTGGGACTTTCGGAATTTTCCGTTCTTTGCGCCAAGAGTTGATGGGCATGTTCGCGCCACATGGCTAGCCAAGGTTGCTAATTCGACAGAAGAAATTGACATTCTAAAACCAAACAACGATTTATTCTGGACCAAGGACTCCTTGTACAACATTCTGATGGAAGCTCAACAAAAGTAAGAAAACATTTATGATGTTATTTCGTATTTCTGTGTAAAATGTTGAGTCCTATTCTCCGCCGTTTTGGTGAGCGCTGTCTCGCAATAACGCAAGCTGTATGTTATGGTAAAGTTATTTTTTTTAAATCTAACACAGCGGTTGCATTAAGAACCAGTGTATCTTTCATTTGCCATACAACAAGTATTTTTATGTGAAGTTTATGATGAGTTCTTTGGTCAGATTAGGTGAGTGTCCAAAATATCTCCGGAGATTCTGGTGAATCGATGCTACGTATTCACAATGTATAATCAGGATTTGTAGCTCTAAATATGCACATTTTCGAACAAAACATAATTATATTGTATAACATGATGTTATAAGACTGTCATCTGATGAATTTGTTCAAGGTTAGGGATTAATTTTATATCTTTTGCTGGTTTTTGCGAAAGCTACCTTTTGCGGTGAATAAATGTGTTTGTGTGTTTGGCTATTGTGGTAAGCTAATAGAAATACATATTGTGTTTTCGCTGTAAAACATTTTAAAAATCGGAAAAGATGGCTGGATTCACAAGATGTTTATCTTTCATTTGCTGTATTGGACTTGTGATTTCATGAAAATTATATTATATGATATCCCTGTCCCGTTAGGCTAGGCTATGCTAGTCAGCTTTTTTGATGAGGAGGATCCCGGATCCGGGAGAGAGAAGTGGTAGAGGTTTTAACTCACAATCTGGGATGGCCACTTTAGTGCTTTCCCACCCTGAGGTGTTAAATGATTAGCCTACCAACAAGCCTGAGTTTTACAGATAGTATAGGTTTACTCTTTTTCTTAGAGAGTTGTAACCAACCCCAAACACAGACACTGGCACAACCACAGACAGACACATGGCAGTGACCACTACCTCATAAAGACCTGGGATATTGGTTTTCATTCATCGACAACACATGCTGTATCGACAAATTCTTGTGAGATATTTCAAGTAGGCTGCATGTTTTCATGTAAGAAACATGTCTGTGGTTAAACCCTGTGGTGTGTGTGTGAGTTTCTCCCACCACTCCTTAGACCACTCAGCTGAAACTGAGTCTGGCACACACACCGCTCCCTGCAGAGTAAACATTCACCTCCCTCACACACTTGAACCAACTTATGTCGGAGGCAGCGAAAATAAACCACTAATCAGATGGCTGCCATGGTAGGGTTAATCATGTATGGCATACATGCATGGCATGCACGCACACATACACGCACACCCGAGGCAGTCTGAGGAGCCAGAGGGGAAGGGGAGATATAAGCCCAAAGTCCAATATAAGCCCAATGCATTTCTATGGGCTTATTTTGGACCTAAGCCTGCCTTCCCGCCGTTGAAACAACGACTCCCATTATTAGGGTGGAGACATGAGCATCTTGTCATTATATACATATCTCTGGAGGAGCCTACAAAGGGGTTGCAAACACAGCAAAGAAGTTAAAATGCTCATACATCCTGAAACACACAAACACGCCCAATGTGAGTCGTGTAACTGATATAACATGACATCTTGTCTTATTCATTTTGCTGAGCTTTTGTTTGATGAAATACAGTATACAGCTAAGTAGAGGAAGTAAGCTGACAACAACAAGGCCTTTTATCAGTCAGTGTTAAGCCACAGCAGCCACTTATCCACAGCCCACTAGTGGGAGAGGTCTGTTCTTACTTCTTAAACATCCTGATCCTGTGCTAAGGGAGGGGACTGAGGGATAGTGGCCATAGCCAGACAAAAACCTGCCTTCAACCCCTAACCCCCATACAGCCTCACCACTGACAACAGGCCGCTAAAGCTCAGTCTAATCCTTAGATCTGATCTCTCACTGAGTGTTCCTCCCATTAGGTCTTAGCTCTATTGTGCTCACTTCCTAGAGCAATGGCTTCCAGGCTGGCTAGCAACAGCTAATGGCTGGGACTTAGGGCTTCCGCATGCTTCAGTTTGGCTGGTGCCTAGCTGAACCCGGCTAGGCGAACCGAACGAGTGTGCTCGCATACTCCCTTAAAAGACCCTCGCTTGAAAAACAAGAGAAAAAAAGAAAAATCGACAATAGTACTGTTTGTCCATATTGAGACGCCGTAGCAGTATACACTTCCTCAAAATAGTCCGAGTTAATCTAAGCTAACTCAAGAAATATGTAATTAATTTAAGTTTTTGCCGAGGAGATCTTAGTCCCGCAATTTTACATCTAACTATTTGGTGCAGAATTTTTTGTGTGAAAAAAATCAGCATGAAAACGAGTTGTCTCTGGTTGAACGACAACAAACTTCATTGAAGAATCCTTACTGTTGACCGATCACTAACAAAGGGGTGTAGGCTTCGGCTCCCAAACGTTGGCTTGCCTGGAGAAAAAAGGTTGTGCGCACGAACAGCAGAAAAAACCCTTGCCAAAGACTAAAACAAACAAACATTTTACAAAATGTCGTCATAATATACACTACATGACCAAAAGTATGTGGACACCTGCTCGTTGAACATCTCATTCCAAAATCATGGTCATTAATATGGAGTTGGTCCCCCCTTTGCTGCTATAACAACCTTCACTCTTCTGGGAAGGCTTTCCACCAGACGTTGGAACATTGCTGCAGGGACTTGCTTCCATTCAGCCACAGGCATTAATGAGGTCTGGCACTGACGTTGGGCGATTAGGACTGGCTCGCAGTCGGAGTTCCAATTCATCCCAAAGGTGTTTGATGGGGTTGCGGTCAGGGCTCTGTGCAGGCCAGTCAAGTTCTTCCCCATCAATTTCGACAAACCATTTCTGTATGGACCTCACTTTGTGCATGGTGGCATTGTCATGCTGAAACAGGAAAGGGCCTTCCCCAAACTGTTGCCATAAAGTTGGAAGCACAGAATTGTCTAGAATGTCATTGTATGCTGTAGTGTTAAGATTTCCCTTCACTGGAACTAAGGAGCCTAGGCCAAACAATGAAAAACAGCCCCAGACCATTATTCCTCCCGCACCAAACTTTACAGTTGGCACTATGCATTGGGGCAGGTAGCGTTCTCCTGGCATTCACCAAACTCAGATTCACCCGTCGGACTGCCAGATGGTGAAGCGTGATTCATCACTCCAGAGAACGTTTCCACTGCTCCAGAGTCCAATGGCAGCGAGCTTTACACCACTCCACCTGACGCTCGGCCATGGAGACCCATTTCATGAAACTCCCGACGAACAGTTCTTGTGCTGACGTTGCTTCCAGAAGCAGTTTGGAACTCGTAGTGAGTGTTGCAACCGAGGACAGACGCACTTCAGCACTCGGCGACCCCGTTCTGTGTGCTTGTGTGGCCCATCATTTCACGGCTGAGCCATTGTTGCTCCTAGACGTTTCCACTTCACAATAACAGCACTAAGAATTTACTGGGGCAGCTCTAGCAGGGCAGGAATTTGACAAACTGAAAGGTGGCATCCAATTACGGCAGCAGGTTGAAAGTCACTGAGCTCTTCAGTAAGCCCATTTTACTGCAAATTTGTCTATGGAGATTGCGTGTGCTCGATTTTATACAGTGGCTGAAATATCCGAATCCACTAATTTGTTGTGGTGTCCACATACTGTTGTATATATAGTGTATGTACGAACTGTTTTGAATAACAAACATGCGGACGCCTTAACACAGTCTTGTGGGGGAGATGGAGGAAGGGCATTTCCATGGTAACAGAATTACACCGAGACTCAGATTTTTCACTTTAAATGTATGCTAAACAAAAACCATAGATTTAAAAGTTTAACAGACTGTACAACTCTATGCAAAAGGCCTACTTTTAACCATTTAGACAGAATTCTACAAAAACACATTTACTGGAAGAACTGTGCAGATGCAAAGTTTGGTAACAGAATTTCGGTAAAATCTCCCTCAGTTTTTTTATGTGAGCACGTTTTCCAAAAACTCAAAATTATGATCAAAAGATGTCTGCAGAAAGAATGGGGTGTCAGCTATGACATGACACCATGACCTTGAAAAAATATATATTATGGTTTTTTAACTACAGTAAGTGAAGTGGATTTACATCCAGTAACAGAATTGTGGTAACCAGTGGTGAAAAAAGTACCAAATTGTCATAATTGAGTAAAAGTAAAAATACCTTAAAGAAAATGACTCGAGCAAAAGTGAAAGTCACCCAGTAAAATACTACGTGAATAAAAGTAAAACAATATTTTGTTTGAAATATACTTAAGTATCAAAAGTAAAAGTATAAATCATTTCAAATAAAGAAAACCAGACGGCACCAAAAAAAACATTTTTTTTTTTTTTTTTTAATTACCGATATCCAGGGGGACACTCCAGCACTCAGACATAATTTACAAACTAAGCATTTGTCTTTAGTGAGTCTGCCAGATCAGAGGCAGTAGGGATGTTCTCTTAATAAGTGTGTGAATTGGACCATTTCCCTGTCCTGCTAAGCACTCAAAATGTAAGGAGAACTTTTGGGTGTCAGGGAAAATTTATGGAGTAAAAAGTACATTATTTTCTTTAGGAATGTAGTGGAGTAACAGTTGTCAAAGATATAAATATTAAACTAAAGTATAGATGCACAAAATACTTTCAAGTACTAGGTACAGGTACTTTACACCACTGGAGGTCATGGAATTTCATTATGGGTCCCTAATCTGTACTATAAAGAAATGCATAATTATGGATATGAATGTCATTCTCTTCATGGATGTATCCTAAATAGGTACAAAGGTATAAATATGCTATATCCTCCTTTGCATATTTGTGTATTGTTCTACACACTGGTTATTATTTGAATGAGCTCTGCCACCAAACAAGACCAAATTTGGTCCAATCATAGGCGTCCATGTTTCACAAGTTTGGACATCAAAGTACAGCACAGTACAGTACAGTCGCGTACAGTAGAGTTCAGTACAATCAAGTAGAGTATAGTTAAGTACACTACAGTAGATTATAGTACAGTACAGTAAAGAAAAGTAGAGTATAGTACAGTAACGTTCAGTACAGTGAAGTATATCCACTCTATTCTACTGTTCAAGAACAGTTCAGGACTGTACTGAACTATACTTTTCCTTACTATACTGAACTATACTCTACTTTTCTTTACTGTGCTGTCCAAACTTGTGATACATCGATGTTAATGATTAGGTCCGACCTGTACCAAATCAATCATGGACGTCTATGTTTTGGACCAAAAAAGACATCTGTGGACGTTGAAATCAAGGCCAGGGCGGACTGACCAAATTTCAACGTCCACGGACGTCCGGTGTCAGTCGGTGCTCAGTGGGTGATGATGCAGGTTACAGTAAATGGAAAGAGAGGGAGAGTTGACATTAATATACAGTGCCTTCGGAAAGTATTCAGATCCCTTGATTTCTTTTCCAAATTTTGTTACGTTACAGCCTTATTCTAAAATGTATTCAATTATTTTTTTCCCTCAATCTACACACAATACCCCATAATGACAAAGTAAAAAGAGAATTTTAGACATTTTTGCTAATTTATTGCAAATAAAAAACTGAAATATGACATTTACATAAGTATTCAGACCCTTTACTCAGTACTTTGTTGAAGCACTTGGCAGCGATTACAGCTTTGAGTCTTCTTGGGTATGACACTACAAGCTTGGCACACCTGTATTTGGGGAGTTTCTCCCATTCTTCTCTGCAGATCCTCTCAAGCTCTGTCAGGTTGGATGGGAGCATTGCTGCACAGCTATTCTCAGGTCTCTCCAGAGATGTTCAATCAGGTTCAAGTCCGGGCTCTGGCTGGGCCACTCAAGGACATTCAGAGACTTGTCCCGAAGCCACTCCTGCGTTGTCTTGGCTGTGTGCTTAGGGTCATTGTCCAGTTGGAAGGTGAACCTTCGCCCCAGTCTGACGTCCTGAGCGCTCTGGAGCAGGTTTCCATCAAGGATCTCTCTGTAATTTGCTCCGTTCATCTTTGCCTCAATCCTGACTAGTCTCCCAGTCCCTGCCGCTGAAAAACATCCGCCACCACCATGCTTCACTGTACGGAAGGTGCCAGGTTTCCTCCAGGGTGACGCTTGGCATTCAGGCCAAAGAGTTCAATCTTGGTTTCATCAGACCAGAGAATCTTGGTTCTCATGGTCTGGGAGTCTTTAGGTTCCTTTTGGCAAACTCCAAGCAGGCTGTCATGTGCCTTTTACTGAGGAGTGGCTTCCATCTGGCCACTCTACCATAAAAGCCTGATTGGTGGAGTGCTGCAGAGATGGTTGTCCTTCTGGAAGTTTGTCCCATCTCCACAGAGGAACTTTAGAGCTCTGTCAGAGTGACCATCGGGTTCTTGGTCACCTCCCTGACCAAGGCCCTTCTCCCCCGATTGCTCAGTTTGGCCGGGCAGTCAGCTCTAGGAAGAGTCTTGGTGGTTCTTCCATTTAAGAATAATAGAGGCTACTGTGTTCTTGGGGACCTTCAATGCTGCAGACATATTTGGTACTCTTCCCCAGATCTGTGCCTCGACATAATCCTATCTCAGAGCTTTAGGGAGAATTCCTTCGACCCCATGGTTTTATTTTTGCTCTGACATGCACTGTCAACTGTGGGACCTTATATAGACAGGTGTGTGCCTTTCCAAATCATGTCCAATCAATTGAATTTACCACAGGTGGACTGCAATCAAGTTGTAGAAACATCAAGAATGATCAATGGAAACAGGATGCACCTGAGCTCAATTTCCAGTCTCATAGCAAAGGGCCTGAATACTTATGTAAATAAGGTATTTCTGTTTTTATTTTTAATGCATTTGCTAAAATTTCTAATAATCAGTTAACTTTGTCATTGTAACGCTCGTCTTCCCCCTCTTCTGAGGAGGAGTAGTAGGAAGGATCGGAGGACCAATGCGCAGCGTGGTAAGTTTCCATATTTTAATAAAGCAAACTGAACACTGAACAAAACAACAAAGTGAAACGAACAAAAACGAAACAGTCCCGTATGGTTAGACACAGACACAGGAACAATCACCCACAACCCACAATGACAAAACAGGCTACCTAAATATGGCTCCCAATCAGAGACAACGACTGACACCTGCCTCTGATTGAGAACCATATCAGACCAAACACATAGAAACAGACAAACTAGACATACAACATAGAATGCCCACTCACATCACACCCTGACCAAACAAAACATAGAAACATACAAAGCCAACTATGGTCAGGGCGTGACAGTCATTATGGGGTATTGTGTGTAGATTGCTGAGGAATTCTATTTTTAATCAATTTTAGAATAAGGCTGTAACGTAACAAAATGTGGAAAAAGTCGAGGGGTCTGAATACTTTCCGAAGGCACTGTATATAAGAAAGAGAGAGATTATGAAGGCAGATGACCCTCAGACTGGTCTCACTCAGACAGCCAGCATCCATCTTACCTCGATTGCAAGGACGTCTGTCTGAGGAACCAGACAAGAGGGCAATGGACACAGAACACACACAAACACACAGACACTCTTAAGACCTCTATGTGAAGCTGGAATAGATGATGCACCAGCCCATCACCAGCATGGCCTGTGTGTGTGTGTGTGTTTTGTGTGCGCACTTGCGTGCTGGCGTGTGTGTGTGTGTGTGTGTGTGTGTGTGTGTGTGTGTGTGTGTGTGTGTGTGTGTGTGTGTGTGTGTGTGTGTGTGTGTGTGTGTCTCCGGGCATATAAAGTGCAGCCCCAGCACAATCCCCTGACAGCCAGGCTGGCGAGAGAGAGGTTATCCAGACTTTACACCCCAAGCTGACAGAATGAGAAACAAAAACAGTTATCAGCTGAACATAACAGTATGCCAGTGGAAGGGAGGACAGTAGAAGGTGACCCAAGTGGTTTGTGACTACTATGATTTCAGTTACCTATTTTTCTGAAATTCTGTTACTGATTTGATAACAGAATTAGGTTTTAATCACTTAATAATTTAGAAACAAAATTGAGGTCTACCTTTTCTTGTTACTTCTGTGACTTTTATTTTCCTCCCTCCACATGAGGGATAGAATTTTTTTTCCTGGGGCCTCCCGAGTGGCGCAGCAGTCTAAGGCATTGCAGTGCTATAAGCGTCACTACAGACCGGGGTTCGATCCCAGGCTGTGTCGCAGCCGACCACGACCGGGAGACCCATGAGGCTGCGCGCACTTGCCCCAGCGTCGTCCCGGTTAGGGGAGGGTTTGGCCGGACGGGATGTTCTTGTCCCATTGCGCTCTAGCGACTCCTTGTTGCGGGCCGGGCGCATGCACGCTGACTTCGGTCACCAGTTGTACGGTGTTTCCTCCGACACATTGGTGCGGCTGGCTTCCGGGTTAAGCAAGCAGTGTGTCATGAAGCAATGTGGCTTGGCAGGGTCATGTTTTGGATGACGCATGGCTCTTGACCTTCGCCTCTCCCGAGTCCGTACGGGAGTTGCAGCGATGGGACAAGACTGTAACTACCCAATTGGATGTCACGAAAATGGGGTAAAATGTAATTAAAAATCTATATAATTATAAAAAATGTAAAAAATCCTTACCTAAATATACAGGAAGTGTTGATATTAGTTGGCAGTTCTAATTCAACATTGTGTTTTGAGATATTTCTTACACCTTTTAAGACTTTATCTGGTAGATGTTTTCTAAGACCCCTTTTCCATCTGTTTGACCAGAAATCAAATCCTTTGCTTATTCCTATTTTTTTTAATGGAAAATAGTGGAAAAATGTATTTATGCCTTAATTAAAAAAAAAATTAAACTCTTAGCTTTCATTTGACACCAAATTTAACATTCTCCTATGAACTTCACATGTTGGTGCTCATTGGTCCTTTTAGACGGAAATGACCGGAAACATTGATGATGAGGAAGGAAGAACACTAAAACGTTGTTTTTCTAAGATGTAAGTGTGGCAAATCGTCTTGAACAGGGCTTGGAACCAGCAACCAGGTAACAGGGCAAGTGCACTGCGTTCTGCACCACAAAGGTCCAGACCTCTTGGCAGGTGTTGTAATGCACTTAGAAAGGGAAGCTCCACAAGCTGCCTACACAGCACAGTAGCAGACTGGACCTGCCTATGGTGGATTAATGTTATTATTCAGTCTAACATTAGAAGGTGTGACCACCCCTCAGTAATAGAGATCAGTGCTGTAGCCCTCTTCTCTCCAGGGGAACATTACACCCGGACACGGACATTAAACCCTTTGTCAAACGCCACATCAATACCCCTCTGGGTACCATGGCAATGACACACTGTGCCACGAGGAGGAGAGACGGCGTTCTAGTGGGTCGAACAGGAGGTAGAAGCAACAGGGATATTAGAATTCTAGACTTAGAATAAGCTAAGTATCACAATACTTATTCCATGGCAAAAATGTTAACACGAAGCAGACCTAACGCTTTGGTCCTTTAAAAACCTGCTGTATGTAAAATATTGTGTGTTGTAGCTTAAAAATAAATGAATGTGACTCTGGATGACAACATAATGATGTTTGTTTCCAAAATTAGGGCTGCTTTCATGAAGAACTCAAATCCGCTTCGTGTTTTGTTTCCTTGCCACGCTACTAACGAGTATCACGAGTATGTACTTGTAATGGTATTACTGTACAAAATAGCTTATTAAAACTAGAGGTCGACCGAATATGACTTTTCAACGCCGATACCGATTATTTGAGGACCCAAAAAAAGCAGATAACGATTAATCGGACAATTTTTACATCTATATATATATATATATATATATATATATACCACCGCTCAGTCAGACTGCTCTATCAAATATCAAGATAGATTTAATTATAATATAATAAACACACAGAAATACGAGCCTTTGGTCATTTATATGGTCAAAAACGTTTATTCTTTCAGTGAAATAAGGAACCGTTCCGTATTTTATCAAACGGGTGGCCACCCTAAGTCTAAATATTTATTTTACATTGCACAACCTTCAATGTTATTTCATAATTATGTAAAATTCAGGCTAATTAATTAATTAATTACGGTCTTTGTTAGGAAGAAATGGTCTTCACACAGTTCGCAACGAGCCAGGCGGCCCAAACTGCTACATATACCCTGACTCTGCTTGCACTGAATGCAAGAGAAGTGACAATTTCTCGAGTTAATATTGCCTGCTAACATGCATTTCTTATCACAAAATATGCAGGTTCAAAAAAAATGCATTGATGTTTAGGGTTAGGTACATTTGAGCAACGATTGTGCTTTTTTCGCGGATGCGCTTTTGTTAAATCATCACCCGTTTGACGAAATTGAAGAGGGCTGTGATTCGATGATAAATTAACAGGCAACGCATTGATTATGTGCAACGCAGGACAAGCTAGTTAACCTAGTAATATCATCAACCATGTGGAGTTAACTAGTGATTATGTGAAGATTGATTGTTTTTTATAAGATACGTTTAATGCTAGCTAGCAACTTACCGTGGCTCCTTACTGCACTCGTGTAACAGGTGGTCAGCCTGCCACGCAGTCTCCTCGTGGATTGCAATGTGATCGGCAATAATCGGCGCCCAAAAAGGCAGATTACCGATTGTTATGAAAACTTGAAATCGGCCCTAATTAAATCGGCCATGCCAATTAATCGGTCAACCACTAATCAAAACAAGCAATGTCCACAATCATCTAATCTAGGTTATATTTACTCTCATACATCAAATAGTTTGCCATACTAGAGTAAACATGGAAAGAAAA